>NC_081572.1:59268474-59451583 GCF_022355385.1 Mustela nigripes
CATCCATCCACCCATCTTTCCACCCAGCAAGCCACCTTCCTCCATCCTTCCCCATCTATCCATCCATCCATCTTCCATCCATTCATGCATTTGTCTATCCACATATCCATCCATCCATCCATCCATCCATCCATCCATCCTCCTCTAACCCTCCCTATCTATCCACCGTCCATCCATCCACCTATTCATCCTTCCTTCCTTCCTTCCCTCATCCATCCATCCATCCATCCTCCTCTGTCCTTACCCATCTATCCACCATCCATCCACCCATCCTTCTTTCCATCCATCCATCCATCCAACCACCCTCCTCTATCCTTACCCATCTACCCACCACCATCCATCCACCCATCTTCCTGTCTCTTTTCCCGTCTGTCAGTCTATCTACGCACCCTTCAATCCATCCATGCAACCATTTATCCACCACCCACCACTCATCTATCTATGTGTCCGTCTACGCAACACACTTCCACCAAGCGCTCACTTAGTGTGAGGGCTACGCCTGATGCGGCGAGTCAGGGATGAGTCAGGAGTGATCCTGCACATAAGAAAAACACAATAAGTATTCAGTGAACATTTTGGAATGAATGGAAAAAAGAATGACTAGTTTCTCAGTGGAGGGGAGAAAATTGTAGAGATTCGGCTGGCAGGAGGGTGATGAAAGGGGTATAGTAGGTGTGAGGAGAGAGAAAATATGGAGTCCTCTGTCATAGTCACATAGCATGTGAGCAAAAGACAGAGAAAAGAGGGATGTGATGTGTGTGCTCCGGGTCTGAGTGTGGCGAGGGCCCTCGTCTCTCTCAGGGTCTTAGAAAAATGTCTCATGTTCTGGAAGTACTTAGAAAATTAGGACTCACCATTACCATGAGCCGTCCTGGACTGCTGTCCGTGGCTTCCCCCAGGGTTGACCATCCCCACCCCCCACGGTTCCTCCCATCTTCCCGCCCACCCTACCCTGCCTAGAAAGAGAAGACCATCCCAGGTGGTAGAACCCAGGGTTAGATGTGGGTAACCCATGGGAGGCCTTGAGGTTCGGGGAATGTTAATTCTGTCCCTGGGGTTGGAGCTCGGGGAGCGAGGGGCAGCGACGGGGAAAGGCAGTGGGGCCAAGGCCGCACCCGTCCAGGAAGAGCTAAGAGGTTTGGGATTTGCTGCAGAGAAGATGGTGAGCCACAGAAAGACTTCGAGGAAGTGACTTGCGTTTTAAAAATTATTACTGTGGGGTGGGGAATTGATTACTGTTTTTTATTCTGTAGGAAACTGATTGGAAGGCCAAGGGGTCACTGGAGCTCGTGGCCAGAGTCCGGATGAGCTCTGGTCCAGTGCTCTTTCCTGGGCCTAGCTGCTGGGTCCCTGGGCTCTGGCTCCCTGTCCTCTGTTTTCTCCCTGTCCACGGAGCTCAGGGGTGAGAAAGGAATTGAAGGGCTGCGGTTTCCTCTGCCCTGGTGGGGTCTTTGTAGGGCCTAGAAGTCCCCCACATTCTGCTCCTGAACCCCCATACTCACAGAACTCACAGAGTGCTCACAGGGCACCCTGACTCTCCCTACATACCCCCCGTGACAAGGACATCGCTCCCTCCTGAGGCAGCCTGCGTCCTCTCTGGTCGCCTCCAACAACTTCCTTTATCAGACTAAACCTTGACTTTTCTCTCTGCAAATTCTCATGATTCACCCTCACCGACTCCTGAGGGGCTGGGCAGAATCGGTCTCGGGTGCAGCCGTGGACATGACAGTTCTGGGATGGGGACCGAGGCTGTGTGTGGTCAGTGGTCTGTGTGTGAATAGGTCAGGGTGGGGCACCTCCCAGAAGGGGCTGTGGTGGACAGATGGTCTCGCGCTGGTCTCGTCTGTTCTATGCCGATGCCAGTCTGGATGTCGTCTTGGACATTCTGGCGCTGCCTGACCACTCCTCCAGATACGGGCACATGCTGGGGGGCTTGGCTGCATGGTATGGAGCAGACGTGCCCAACAGAGCCCCCCTACCCTCTGAACTGGGAGCCGTACCAGAGACGTGGGCCCTGCTCTGAGCCACCGAGTGTGGGCATAGCTGCCGTAGGTGAGTGACCCTGGAGCCCTGGGGAAGAGCCACCTGGCTGCTCCCGGACAGAGTCAAGGCTCATGTGACCTCTCTGGATCCCTCCTGTCCACCCGGCGTACTCTGGGCCTTCCTCTGCACCATGATCCACTCTGCGGCATTCGGACTGTCCGTTTGCTCTGTGTTCCTCACTGGACACACGATCCCTGAGGGCAGGGGCCACGTCTGTGTATCCCCAAGTCTTCAGCCTTGCGTCGGTGTCTGGCAGGTGGTACGGGGTTAATGTGTCGTGCTTTTACATGAACGGAGAAATGCAGGGAGCAAACCCAAGTGTGTGCGTATTAGTGAATGCATTGAACCTTCATAACGATCAAAGAACACAAATTAAAATGAGATCCAATTTTACACCCATTAAATTAGCGCACATTTGGAAACAGGATTATCACACCCAGAAGTGACACAGTTATGGTGTGACTGGGGCACAGCCCCTTTGGAAAACCATTTGATGACGTGGGTCAAGAGTCCCCAGAAGGCTCACATCCTTTGGAGAAGCGACCCCACACCCGGGCGTTTGTCCGAGGGGCATTACCAGGAAGAAGAGGAGAATCTGCCAACCGCCGGTGGATGGGTCATCCTGTCACTTACATGGCCCTGGTTTCAGAACCCAAGCCTGGGACACGCGTCTGGTACATTCCTCTTGAGAGCTGGTGGGAACAATGGACCCAGAGAATGTGTGACACCAACTGACCCTGCTTAGACTGGGGAAGGTGGTCGTGGGGACATGTCTTCCCTGTGTCACTCACTGTCACTCTCTGTCACTCACCATCACTCACTGCACCTCCAGAACCCAGCAGGTGTCTGCTCCAGGGTCGGGCAAATAGTGACAAATAAAAGAATGAATAACGTTTGAGTAATACACATTTTTGTATAATTAGCCATTATAGCTGTCCGTGGTTTCGCCATCACATACATTAACTACGTATAGAAACGTATCCAACCACCACACACACAGTGAACGGGTTGCTCTGTAGCCATGAAAGGTGGTTAAGATGCTAATGTAGTGAAGATGAATATTATAGGAAAGTGAATTCTTGCTCTGCATAAAAAGTACCTCCACGTAGGGCGCGCCTGGGTGGCTCAATGGGTTAAGCCTCTGCCTTCGGCTCAGTTAATAATCTCAGGGTCCCGGGATCGAGTCCTGCATCGGGCTCTCTGCTCAGCGGGGAGCCTGATTCTCCTTCTCCCTTTGCCTGTCACTCCCCCTGCTTGTGCGCTCCCTCTCTCTCTCTGTCAAATAAATAAATAAAAATCTTAAAAAAAAAAAAAGAAAAAGAAAAGACTCTATGTGAGAGATGGAGATCCTCTCGGAGGAATAGGTGCGCATGACCCACGCCAGGGGTTGGCAAGTTTAGGCTGTGGCCCCTGTTTCGTAAATAAAGTGGGTTTGGGGCATAGCCCAGGAGTTGTGACAGACACTGAATGGTCCTCAAGGCTTTGAGTATTTATTTTCTTACTCTTTATTAGAAAAGTCTGTTGATCCCCAGCCTAAGCCAAAGAGGGACGGGCAGGTGTGGGCTCCCCAGCTTCCTGACATCGAGGCTCGTCAGAGAAAGCGCGAGGGAAGCAGCAGCTGACATTAGCAGGACGTGTGTGGGTGTCCCTCACAGCTCTGCTCCTCGTCCCTGACCCGGGAGGGACGTGGAGGGCTGGGACCCTGGTCACCACACGTGTCCACAGACGTGTGCCCGAAGGGCCTCGCCACACACCGTGCGTTGCTGCCTTCCGAGCATCCGGAGTCCTTATACGGATGCAGAGCTCAGATCTGAAGCTGGAGGCGGACCCGCTTGCTTGAGGCAGAGCCGGGGTTCCTGTCCAGGTTGGCGTGAGCCGGTACCTTCCGCTGCTGCAGGTGAGTTTAGCACCGGCTGGTCGTCCTTCCCTGGCCTGTGGGACCCCTGGATTCGCTCCAGCTTCTCTCTTTGACTTTGCATGGTGCAGGGGCCATACAGACCTGAGGAGGGGGCTGAGAGGGAGTTCCCCTCCCACCACCTGTAATACCCAACACCTGGGAGAACAGGGCTCCTCCAGTAGCCGAGGCACAGGCAGGATCCAGGGGCGGACATGGAGGGCTGGCCAGGGTTGGCCAAGGGAGGCACTCATGCCCAGAATGAAATTTCAAGAGGTTTCCCCCCAAACCACTGATAATCCAAATAAGGAATATTTTGATGCAAGTTAAAAAAAATCTATATTAATGCAAAAATTCCGTAATGAACAAAACATCAACATTTTAAGTAAAAACCCTTCATGTCTGTACAACCAGAAGATCTGATGCTCACCGGCCCACCTCCAGGGCTTAGAGGCCGATGGAAACAAAGTAGAGGTTTATATCAAGTCATGTTACTTGTTTGTTGAATTTGCACTAACTTTACGCCCTGGGAAGCCTCAGACTCTGGTGTGGTCAGGCTCTGCCTGAGCTGGGGGTCCTGAGGTCCTGGGGGGTCTGTAAGTTTGGGGCCGCAGGCTGGGGGCTGGCCACGTGGAGCTGTACTCCCACAAGCGAGGGACTGGCTCCCCCTAAGTCCTGGGAGCCCAGGCTTCCTGCACGTTCTCCCAAACATGTGCCTCCTCTCTGGTGATGGGCCAAATAGAGTTTTATTTTTAAAAGGTCAGCACAGTTGCTTTTCTTTTCGAAAGTACGTATTTTCTCAGAGGAGGGATTCCAAAGGACTGACTCTAATTCTGTGGGACTCCGAGAGATTTTTTAAAGAGCTTTTATTTATTTTATTTAGAGAGAAAGAGCATGGGCAGGGTGGGAAGGGGCAGAGGGAGAGGGAGAAACTCCAGGGACTCAGCTGAGTCCATCCTGGGGCACCACCTCATGACCCTAAGATCACGACCTGAGCCAAAACTGACAGTGGGATGCTGAAACAGCTGAGCCGCCAGGTGCCCCAAGATTTTGTTGTTGGGAGGAAATGGCCTCCAAACAGTGAGATGTTGAGTGCTGGGGACTGAGCCCCAGGGTGGGTGGGGGTGAGGGGCTTGCCTGGAGGGAGGAGGTGGGGTATCCCTACCACTGGGCCCTGGGGACTAGAGCACGCGTCCCGGGCCCCCTGGGCTGCCGTCCACCATGGCCAGCAGGGCTTGGATTTGGGGTTTCCTGCCTGGGCTGTGTCTCCTGGGCTGTGTCTCCAGGGCTCATGGGGACTGTGGCTTGGGAGGTTTTAGGCCCTGATTTGGGAAGAAAGCGGAAAGTGGGGACCTCCCTTCCCTCTAAGTCCTGGGCCCCATGGGGGCATGAAGGGGGACTGCCTGCTGGTCCCCATCTTGAATTCTGTCTTCTCTCTCCTTAACGTTAAAATAGTTCACAATTTTTGAGTAATTTTGGATCTACAAAGACGCTGAGGAAGAGGTAGGTTTCCCTTACACCTGCCTCCAGGGTCCTCACTTGGGGACACCCCCATGCCCTGGGTGTCGGGATCCAAGCTGGGGAAGGAGCTGTGGCACGGATGCACCACGGACTCATCCCCGGGCGTGCTTGGACGTTCCAGCCGCCTGCGGAAGACCACCCCCACCCCGCCCTGACTGCTCCAACCTGGGACAGTCCTCAATCACCAGGTGCCACTCGGGCACTTGGGAAGAGCGCTGGCCAGAGGGTCTGCAGACCGTCCTCCGTTTGGGTCTGTCTGGTGCTTCCTGGGGATGAGAGTGAGATTTTCACTGTTGGCTGCTGGCCTGCAGGACTGGGGCCATCTCAACGGGGCACGTGGGGCCTCCGACCTGACCGCGGCGGCTTCTCTGCCAGATCCGGGACCCTCGCCCGCTGCCCCCGCGAGCACACACCGCACTCCGGGAACACCTCTCTCTGCCCTCCCTTTGGGGATGGCCGTGGGGGCAGGCACGCGGGTAGGGCGCAGGCACAGGGATTGAACGTCCCGGAACGATCAGGGTCTCCCCGCCATCCACAGGTGTTGTCCTTACAGGTGATTTCCATGCTTCATAAAAAATGTGATTTTATATGATTTATAAAATTTTATGTGATTTATAAGACCCATTAAATAGACGAAGGAACCGGCCAGGCTCACCGGTCCTGCTCTCTGCCGGTTGGTCAGTCGGTTCCTTCCTGTTATCAAAGGCTGTTCTGTCCCTGGGGGCGGGGGTGCTGTGGTCAGCCATGGTGGTCCCCATCCCCGTGCTCGTGGGCTGGCTGGCCACAGGCTCGGGGAGAAGACAAAATCGCCCACAGAGACATAAGGTCAGAGTGTGATGAGAGATGCGTGGAGCATCCTGGCAAGCTTCCTGGAGGCAGTGGCGCTGAGAGGAGTGTCAAGAGTGCAGGGAGGGAAGCGGACGCAGGCTGGCGGTGAGCTGCAGTCACAGTGAATGCAGGCTGTGGGGACAGAGGGTGGGTCCCCAGAGTGGAGGCGGGGGAGGAAAAGCTACTGTTCTGGAAGCTGGTGCGTCTCATGGGGCTGGGAACGCAGGTAGGGCTGGGAGGTGGGGGGAGGGGCTCAGCACAGCCCTGGGAACACGATGTCTGGCCTGGACCGAGAGATTCCCTCACCAGTGCCCGGGCCTCCCTTCCTGCTAGAGGAGGAAGAATAGGGATGGAGAGGGGGCCCCAAGACTGTCTCTAGGACCCCGAGGTCTATGTCCCTCTGCAAAGGGAAGGAGGAAGAGGGTTGGATCCCACAGCACGGGATGGTGGCTCCAGGCAGGAGTGTCTCCAGAGCAGGGAATAGGACTCGCTCCCCTCCAAGGCCCGCTCTGTCCACCATCACCAGCAACCACACCATTTCTTGCCTTGATAGAACATGAGTAGCTCCCCAAGGGGCCAGGGGCTCCGCCAGTTAGTCCTTCACGTGGCCCCCCACATGGCCTTTTCCACTTACACCCGACCCCGTGTCTCCTGTCTGTGTAAGACTCTTCTGCTGCCCCCGAGTCAGCTGCACCGTCAGCCCCGAGCCCCCGGCTTTCCAGCCCGGATGAGCTGGTCACCTGCCAGGTGACCTCTGGGTCAGTCCTCCTGCCACCTGCTCGGCACCAATAACCCAGCATCGGATGCACTTGCCCGCACGTCCGTGCTGGTTCACAACCCCTGGCTCGTCCAGATGTAGTCGCGTCTCTCTAGAAAGGCTGTCTCTGCGGAGAACTAGTCATCCTCAAGCCCAGGTCTCCCTGACTTCCCTCCCCAACCTGAGCCCTCTGCCCTTGGATCGGTCCTGGGCGCCTGCCCACGTGCCAGGACCTGTTCCAGGCTTTGCACACGTGGACAGAGGTGATGTCCCGGACAAGCCCTCTTTTCCGTGGGGCCCACACTCTCCTGGGAACACAGGGTGCTTATGGGGAGGCCGATGGGCTCTGGAGAGACCCCAGCAGAATCTCGGCATCAAGAGGAATGTGTGGGCTGTTGGTCAGGGAGGATTTTCTGAGGAGTCCCTGAAGCTGGGGCCCGGAGACAAAGGCATCAGAGAGAGCGGGAGGGAGGGCTGCGGGGGGGGAAGGGCTCTCCCGGAGGCCCTGGGGAGGACCAAGCAAGTGCACCAAAGGGGTAGGCAGGCGGCCGAAGAGCGGGGAGGCTGAGGTTCCTTCCTAAATCCAACCTAAACTTAGTGGGGCTGAGAGGATAGAGCAGGGCAGCTGTGAGACGAGCCCTGGGCTCCTATGAAGACGCTGGGCTGGTTGCCCAGTGTCACGGAGCCCCGTCTCCAACCTGTGCCCTGAGGACCCCTGTGCAACTCCACCCCACCCCCCACCGGATGCTGGCGTTCCCTGCCCAGGGGCTCTTTCTGGAGCTACTCCATCCATTCCGGCTTTGGCTCACACATCACCACCTCCAGGAGACCCTCCCGATTGCCCTTTCCAAGGCAGCACTCCCAACGCGCTTCACGTCCTTTCCTTCCCTGGCTTTCTGGCTCTGGTTCACCGGCAGGACCCCCACTAGCAGGCCAACCCCTTGAGGCAGGGACTTGACCCTTCTGTTTACCGCTGCTTTACCTCCAGCAGCCGGCACGCTGCCTGGCGGGCGGCCGTGCTTGGCAAACATTTGCCAGGTGAACCGTGGTGCTTTGGCCGTTCTTTTTCCTTCCCAGTGATTAACATGCACGGATTTCTCTTCAAAGAGCGGTTGTGTCAGACTCACAGGGCGTCCGACTCCGGTGCAGCTCAGAACTCATTACCTTCCAGCCGCAAGTGGGGAGAATCTTGGACCGAGGTTTAAACAAATGCTCGAGCTCCCTCTGACCCAGCTAACCTTCCGGCGAGCTCAGAGTCATAAACTATTACTGTCTCCACAGGCGGGGAGCACCGCGGGCTCCTCCTGGCACCAGGCACATCCGCCTGAATTAGCAGCGGGGTCTCCAGATCTGACGCTGGGCCGGGAGCGCTCTTGGCACCCGACACGCAGATCCACACTGCAGACCGGAGAAGCAGAAGGTGTGCGTTTGCGTTTAGAGCCGGAAAGAAGTGGTGAGTGGAAAAGCACTTGTCCAGAGCTGGGCACCGGGACTCCTGCCCGGGTACTCCCCCATCGTGGCCTCGCTCTGGCCATCGGGACCATTCCCGCTCCGGGAGACCCGGTGCCCACCCCTGCCGCTCGGCGGCTATGGAGGGAGCTTCGCGGAACCCCCTGCTTTCAGGTATCCATGGTGGTCCGCCTGCGGCGTATTAAGTAAATAAATCAAATTCTCCCACAGGTGTCTCCTGAAGTTGTTTGGAAAGACGTTGTGTTCAAAGGTCTTTATCACAACAACACGTGAAACGAAAGTGGGGTGCAGGGGTGGGGGGAGACGGGGAAGCAGGCATCCGGCTTGCCGCACACCCTCACGAAGCACGCATCCGCTCGCTACCTCTTCCCTTTCTTTTGGAGGAACACGTCTCACTAAATCTACTGCCACTACCATCTGTAAATGCCCGGGGCCGAGGCATTGAGGGCGTCTGCCCCCAGCTGTTTCAGGGGCTTTCCCATCCTCCCAAATGGAAACTCAGTCCCCACTAACACGAACCCCCCATTCCAGCCCTGGAGTCTGGCACCGCCTTGCTGCCTCTTTGAAACGTCATTCCTTTCCCGGGTAATATCCCATCCACGTGCCCGCCGCCGTCCGTTTATCCGCCGTGGATGGACCCTCGGGCTGACCCCTCTGTGCACGGTGCGCACATGTGAGTGTCCCACGCTGCAGCCTGGTCGGACCTCAGACACGTCCCGTGCACTGAAACAAGCCAGACACAATCAGTCACGTGTTCTACGATCCCGTTTACGAGAAACGTTCAGAATCAGTAAGTCTGTAGCACAGATGGAAATGAGCCCAGTGGTTGCCAGGGGCCGAGGGCGGGGAGGTGGGGAGGGACAGCTCGCTGTAGGGTCTTTCTTGGGGTGATAGAGTTGTTCCAGAACTGGGAAGTCATTGTGTCCAGGACCACAGAATCGTGTGCTTTAAAATGGTCACTTCCATGTTGCTTCGGTGTCACTCAAAGAGCAGCGAAGGGGACAGGCAGTCCCTTAGGTGTTGTCATGCTGGTGCCCAGCTCCTCGATTGCCCGGGTGATGGCCAGAGTGGATTGAGGAGGTCAGAAGCTTAGGGATCATCCCGTTAGCTTTGTCCTTGTGTGACTGGGAGGGTTTCCCTCCACCCTGAGTCTGGCGGGGACCTCACAGGGTTGTCTGGTGTTTGCTCCCTGGCGGAGGAGCCCAGGGCACTGGCATCAGGAGGACAGAGACTGAGGGAGGGACAGAGCCCTTGGAGGGAGGACGGGGGCCCAGAGGGCCAGGGCAACCTGCAGGCGGGACGCACGGGCTCTCGGAGCATCTCTGGTCACCCCAGCGCCCTGGCCGCCCCAAGGCCGTGAGAATGTGGGAAATACCATTGCCTGCAATATTCACTAACCAGGCAGCCGCGCTGAGTTTCCACCTGGGACCAGGGTCACGGCTCAGCCTAAAGCCGGTGCCACCTTCACACACAGACTTTTACCAGCAGGAGGATGCAGCCTGATGGTTCGGAACTGCCTCGGGCTAAGAAGACGGAGAGCAGGGGCGGAGACGGATCTGGTTTACTTCTGCGCATCCCGTGGAAGGAGGGGACACAGACAGACCGGTGGGATGGCTGTAGCCTCACGGGCTGGGTAGCGGGTGCAGAGGTCCCAGCCCTGGGGTGGGGGTTCCTGCTGGGGGTTAAGTACTTCATTTGCTCTGATACCGCTCGGGGGCCTCCGTGGCTGCTGGAGGCTTAAGTACATGCTGATGAGCAACCCGCTGGCCGCGTCTCCGCTGGGGGAGGAGCCCTGTGCAGACCCGCTGGGTCCCCGGAGAGGCGAGCTTCTGAGAAAGCTTTGGAGAGAGCCAGCGACTGATGCAGAAACCGTGGCAAGCGGCCCCCCTTTCCCAGCAGCTGGCGCTGAGCTTGTGGTTGTCGAGAATGTGGAAGGCCGGAGATGTTACCTTGCTTGCCAGCCGACAGCTTGGTTGGTTACAGTTGCCTGGATTTAGGGGAAGACATGAGCGCTCGGGATCAGAGACAAGAGACCTGTTGCAGCACCTGGGGTGGAGCACGGTACCCAGCTGGGTGGAGCACGTGCAGCGGGTTGGATCACACTCGAAGAATCTGAGTTAGGACCCTCTGATAATTCGCCGGGGGGGCTGCCGGCAAACTTGTCAATCTGCGGTGGGGCGGGCTCTTGGCTACCTTGGACAGCGACCACACCACCTCCAGCCCGGAGAGAGCTGCCGAATTTTTCAGGGCTGTTTGCTAGACGGATGTCCCAGGGAAGACGGCCCATGACAAAAGCGGTCATGCCTGGATGCAGAAGACACACGGAAACACATGAGAATGGTCTCCTGACATCACACGGTCACGGTACTAGCGATGAAGGATGCCTTCCCAAACCTGCCCATGCCGGCTGCCCTGGTCACTCGCATTGGCTCAGCTAGCCCTTACGAGGGTCCGTTATTTCCTGCAGTTTACAGATGGGAAAGAAGGAAGGAGCGGAGCATGAACCCAGAAAGGGCAGTTGTGGGAGTGGGAGTCTGGGCTGTGCACTGTGCCACACTCTGGCGGGAACGGCTGGCCATTGAGCAGCTGCCTGGTCACTCCCTGGGCTATTTCCCCATCCGGCCTCCCCAGGAGAGACACCCGTTTGCAGGTGGATCTTGTTCCTTGCTCTCCTCGTGCGGGCCGGCGAGGATTCGCCAAATGGCTTTTACAGCACGTGGCATCTCGCACGGCCCCACTTTCCATTAAAATCATGTTACTGCAAAACAAGCAAAGGACTGACGCCCACGAGCATCGCTGGTTTCATGTCGTGCCCCAGTCTCAACAGGGAACTGCCGCTAGGAGCGTTCCAGTAGTCGACGGGGGAACGAGCCCGAGAAACAGTCCTAGTGGGAGAGAAGAGCCTGTATGCTTGCGATCCCGCCTCCCAGGGTGTGGAAGGTGCTTCGTGCCAATGTCCCGTGTGGGTGGGAGGGGCGCCTGCTGAGGACCCTCCTTCGTGATGTAGCCTCGCTGTCCTCACGTCTGCTTAGCGCTTTCGGTAGCTGAGGGAGAATCTCCGTAAGCTGTGGGCTGTGCCCTGTGGTGAAGGTGGAAACAAAGGCCTTTCCTTGAATTTATTTGTTTCCTCGGAAGACAGTTTTCTCTCTCATTACTATGTATAGGATGTGGGGTTGGCAGCTGAATCCACCGCAGGGCTCACAGGTGGCAGAAGACGAGGCAGAAGGCCTGGGATAGAACCTGGGGAAGAGGGGACATTCTCCAGAGACTCTAGACTTTAAATAGAGTGGATTTAGCATCTGCGCACGGCTCTGGGTTGACGCTTTTGGGGAAGACGGAAGGATGGTGTTTTCATGGTGGATTTTTCACGTGATGCTCCTCCAGGATCCTGGCATTAAGAAAAATTGTATGGTAGTGTGCACGTGTATATGTGTGTGCGGACACACATGCATATATGTATGTGTGCGTGTGTGTATCTGTGGGTGTGCACGGCTGTGTGTGCACGTGTGTTCGTGCATGCAGTGTGGTTGTGTGTTCCTGTGTGTGCATCTGCATGTGTGCATGTGTGCGGGGCGTGACGTGTACATGTGTGTGCGTGTGTGTGCAAGGGTGGGAGTGCACATGCTTGTGTGCACACATGCACGCCACCGTCAGCCAGGCACGGAGTGCAGGGAATGTCTGGTTATGGCTGCCCAGCCCCCGCCTCTCTTCTGTCAACAACACACCAGGCTTTGGGGGGGGGGCTGTCCCTCTGCAACTCTGTGCAGCCCCAGGGAAACCACTGACCGTGGCACCCAGGATGGTAACCCCTTCCTCCCCCTCCCGCTTAGCCCTGTGAAGATCCAGCACTCCTGCCCTGAGGCCTCGAGGCGCCGAGAGGTGTGGCCGTGGCTCTGAGGTCCAGGCAGCCCGTGCAGCGGGAGGGAAAGGGGGCCTTGGAGGCCCCCATGCAGCTGGAGACCAGCGCCTCCTCCTGTGCTAATGTCTGACGCAGTTTCTAGTCACCTTCCAGAAACGCAGGCAGTAAATCCTTTCTGAATCAGAATAACAGGTGAAAGTCAGTTTCATTCCCAGATTCTTTTATTTTTTAAAGATTTTATTTATTTATTTGAGACAGAGAGAAAGAGTGTGTGCGCAAGCAGGGGGAGCAGCAGGGAGAGGGAGAAGCAGGCTCCCGCCGAGCAGGAGCCCAATGCAGGGCTCGATCCCAGGACCCGGGGACCATGACCTGAGCCGAAGGCAGACCCTTTACCGAGCAGTCCCCCTTCTGGGTATACACACAGAAGCATTGCAAGCGCGGTCTCAAAGAGGTATTTGCACACACGTGTTGACAGCAGCGTTGTTCATGGTAGCTGGAAGCTGGGGACGACCCGAGCGTCGGTGTACAGAGGAGCAGCTAAACGCTGGGGTCTCACTTAGAAGAGGAAGGGCGTTCCGGCACCCGTCGCAGCGTGGCTGTGGGACAAGATGCGTGACAAAGGCCAGTCCCAGAGGCCAAGTTCTGTGTGGCCCCACTCAGAGGAGGAACTTGGAACAGCCAGATGCACAGAGACGGAGAATGGGCGGAGGTGCCGGGGCCTGGGGGTCGGCGTTGAATGGGGACAGAGTGACCATTTGGGAAGATGGAAAATCGTGGAGGATTTTCAGAAAGGCAGTTTTTAAAAGGTAGAAGGACATGTGTTAAAGAACGGGTTTTCTAGAAAATTTCTATTGGCACGAGCTTTTAAAATGGATGAGGGTTCTAAACCCCTCTGGGAATCAGGTGTGAGCTTTGGTCCTGTGCGGGGACGCTGGTCTTTCATGGATGTATTTTTATCTGAGTGTGCTTGACACCCAACGTTAGCTAGTGCCAGCTATGACATTGTGATTCGACAACTCTATGCGTCTTTCTGTCCCTGGCCACCACCCGACGCTGTTGTGATTCCACCGGGTAGAAGCCGCATGTTGACCCTTCCGGCCCATGACGTGTTCGCTGCATCTCTAGAAACCGGCACCTCTCCCTGCCCTCGGCTCGTTCTGCCTCCCCCCGACCCTCCCCCTCCGGCAATCACCTGTTCTCACTTATGTTTCTGCTTCTCGTGTGTTTTGGTTTTTATTCCATGTATGACTGAAATCACATGATAATTGTCTTTTTCTGTCTGACTTACCTCACTTAGCATCACCCCCCCGCCAGCTCCATCCAGGTGGAAAATGGCAAGATCTCATTCTTTTTTCACAGCTGAGTTGTATTCCTCTGTGCGCGCGCACCCATCTCCCTGACACACACATCGGTTGGCGGACATTTGGTTTGCTCCCATACTTTGCCTCTTGAAATAATGTTGCAATAGCTGTGGGGGTGCATGTATTTTCTCAAATTAGTATTTCTTATTCTTTGGGTAAATACCTAGTAATGCAACTGCTGGACCCTAAGGCAGTTCTATTTGTAACTTCTTGAGGACCCTCCGTACCGCTCTCCACCGTGGCTGCATCAGTCTGCGTCCTCACCAACCGTGCAAGAGCGTACATTTTTCTTCACAGCCTCACCGACACCTGATGTTTCTTGTTTTATTGATTCTAGGTGTTCTGGGGTACGCACGCTTTTGCCACACCTGGGAACTCCACACCCGGAACTCATGGAGAGGACCCCCACCTTTGAGGTCTTGCCACCCCCCCATTCCGGGACATGGCCAGCAAATGGGGAACAGCTCCTTCCCCTCTATTCCGGGACCCACAATATTCTTCCTATTTCCAGCCCAGTGGAAATGTCATGCCCTGAGCCTATTCTTCCTTTCCTCCTGGGGACATCAAGCCTAACCTCATCAAAGAGTTTAGATTTTAACAAAAGTCTGAAAAATCCTTTGATTTCAAGCAGTGTCTACATTCTGCCCATCAAAAAAAAAAAAAATCCCCAAAGCAAGAAACAGCAGAGAATTGGGTTAGGGACTTGCAGTTGGAGGAGGAAGAAACTGAGAAAAAGCGGGATGAATTAATATCCCCGACAAATGTTTTCCCATCTGTGTGAGCTCAGAGCAGATCATCACCGGCGTCAGCACAAAACCAAACATTAGTACGGAAAACACTGGAGACCCTTTGGCAAGCCGGTCACCTGTGGTTTCCTGCATTCAGGTGTGGTCCTGGGCTAGGATACAATGTATTTCTTCTGATGGGTCCCAGCTGGAAGGACTTTAGACTAGTTGCTGTATTAAAATCCAAGGGAGGGGCACCTGGGTGGCTCAGTGGGTTAATCCTCTGCCTTCGGCTCAGTCATGGTCTCAGGGCCCTGGGATCGAGCCCTGCATCAGGCTCTCTGCTAAGAGGGGAGCCTGCATCCCCCTTTATCTCTGCCTGCTTCTCTGCCTGCTTGTGATCTCTCTGTCAAATAAATAAATAAAGTCTTAAAAAAAAAATCCATCTGACCAGTAGCGAGGGTTAAGAACCAAGGGGCTTGGGGACAGACCAGGTGAGATGGAGAGGACCCAAAGGCCGATGGGTGTAGCCTGCCTCAAGCCATTAACTCCGGGGTCAGGGGTGAGGGTCTCACTCACATTCAGCCTCAGCTGGAGCTGCTGGATTCCAGCATCTCCGCCTGGCTTGGAAACCTGCATTTTGGACATCTGTAGCAGCTTTGCCTGCTGCACCGGTCCCCACCACTCACCCAGAAGCTTATCTCTGCTCCTGTATTGATTTCCCTGACTCCCCGAGACGACCTCCGAGCGTGCCTCATGAAGATGAATGTACAGGGGAGCCAGATCTAGGGGCAGGGGGCTTGCTGACTTCAGCCCCGCAGCTCCTGGAGGGTCTGCACCTGGTTCAGGTAAGATAAGAAGCTTCCGGACTCAGCCCAGGAAGGAAGGCACAGGGAGGGTCTGTGCTGCGGTCAGTGGGAAGGAGCCCGGGATGGGGGTGGAGGGGGCTGACTTGGAAAATAAATGACTATTTCTTAATATGCGTCCGAATCTGCTGGTGTGTCCGGGGCTGGCGGCGTGGAGACACCAGGGAAGATGGGCTGCTTGCGCTTTGTGGGGGCTCAGTTTTTGGTGACCCCATGCAAACTCACCTTCTGGGAAGCAGACCAGCAGTACTAACTGGGATCGCCACGTCCCTTAGGACTCGTCCATTTCAGGGGACAGAAAACCCAGATTGAACCCATTAACCAAAAATCACGAACGCACGGCCACGTGACTGGAGTGGCTGGAGCCAGCGTCGGGCATGGCCAACCCTGCTCAGGTGTCTGCAAGTCTTCATGGTGGAGCTCTGGGAGCCTGTGCAGAGGCTGCTGCTGTTAGAGGCAGAGCCTTGGAGTCCCAAGTTCAAATCCAGCCTGCGCCACTCAGGAGCCCTTTCCTCCTGCTGCCATGCCAGCCTTCCCGGTTCCCAGGCGGCAGCTCCTGGCATGTTTGTGGACTGTCCCCCACCGTTGGTCTCGGCTATGTGTCAGGCAAGGACATGGCCCACAGGCTTCAGCCCAGTGGTCTACGACCACCTCCAGACATCGAGGTTTGGCTCACAGCAGTCTCCTGATGGAGCAAGGCAGTTAGAGAAACTCTCATGAACGCAGGACAAAGACGCCTCTGCCTCCCCTTGCCCGCTGGACTTGAACTTTGAAGCTTTGGGTGGTCGTTTTTCAGCCACAAGGGAAGAAACCAAGTAAGAAGGGGGTCAAGACACAGACAGCAACACCAAGACAGTGAGAGAGGTTCCCGACAATGTCATTTGACCGCTGGATCAGCTCATGCCTGACGCTCAGAGTCTTTAGCTCTTTTCATTTTACCTTAATGAGTTTTTTCTGGACTTTCTGTCACTTGCAAGTGAAAGCAGGGGACTTGACTTGAGATAGGTTTTCTGGAAGCCATAAAAGGAATTCTTCAGAAAGCCTGAGCCTCTTTTCCTGATTCCTGTCTAGCTGCTAAGGAATTAGCTCTCCATTGTTGCGTTAGACTAATTCCTTCCTTTGTGCTTGGGGCTTCTTGGACCTTGTGTAGGTTTGCTGAAAGTGAAAGACTTCCAGCCACCCGTCACTTCAAGGAGAGATTAATGGCTTTTGACAGAAAGAGCCGCGGACACAGGAGGAAAATTATACTCCTAAGCCGCAGGCAGGGTCCCTGCTATTGGATTAGCATCGCCGGCTGCTCCGACCCCCGAGCAAACAAAGCTCCCTTTGCAGACCCTGTGGCACAGGTGTCCCAGACTCGGGTGGGAGGTGAGAGGCCCCGTCCTCTGTGTTCATCCTGACCCCGTCTCTTTATGGCTTCTGAGCACAGGAGGCTGATGCCTGACATGACCTCTTGCCTTTCAGCCATTGTTCAGCCCAACGCGCCGTCCCGTCGTTCTTCCAAGGGACGAGGGGCTGAGCCCCCAGCCGCCTGCCCGACGTGGGGGGACAAGGAAGGTTGGAAGGGGTCCCTGCCGCGCTGCTCCTCTGGCCGGTATCACACATGGCATGGAAACGAGGGTGATTCGGGGGCTGAGTTTTGAGGACCGTGCAGGGGCATCTGGGGGACTGCAGCCTCTCTCTCCTTTCTGCGAGGCTGCCCCCCGCACGGTTGGGGCTGGGAAGTGAGGTGTTTTCCGTTGCAGAAACCTGCTGCTTGAGACAAAGGGGAGGATGGGAGTGCTCTGCTGCGGGGGCGGGTGCAGGCTGGAGGCAGGTGCGGCCAGGCACGCGGGTGCTCACGGCTTGAGCCGGCAAAGGCCTCGGGGATTGGGACTCGGCCTCGTTAGAAATCACTATCCAAAACCTCACGGCTCACATAAGAACACGTGGGTTCATGTCTCCATTTGGGGGACATGTGGAGAGATCCATAGTTCCCTGGGCACAGCCCAGGTACAGGAGGCGCCCTGGCTGAGGGCGAGCCCCTTGCATGAGCCGGGGCGGCGTCCCCGGTCCCCACGGGCTGTGTTGCTGGGCAGGAGCCACAAGTTCTTCAGCTGTCAAGGATGTGCTGCTGGCGTAATGAGAAGGCAGACACCTATGGGTGCCTATGGAGGGACCCCGGATTCCAGGGAGATGCCAGCTTGGTCCCCCAGGACCAGACGGCATGGCTGGCCACTCCAAGACAGACGGGGATGAGCTGGAAGACCCCGCTAGGCCCAAAGCCCTCCTTGCTCCACCACCAGGGCACATGAGCCCCAAATACTCGGACACCATTTCGGAGAGAAGCAGAGGCCGTGGGAAGGAATCAGACGGAACGGTGTTCCGGAAAGCAGCGACCATCAGCCTGTCAGGGGCAGAGACAGTGTTGATTAGGAAGTTTAACGTCCGCCCGGTTCCTCCTGGGTTCCCCGAGGGACGCCGGGCGGGGAGGAAGAGTACATCGGCCGTAAAGAAGGAGATAAACTATGGGGATTTGGGTACATTTGAACAGAATTGGGTAAGTCTGTGGCCCGGGCATGCTTATTTACATGGTAAACATGGCTGTAGGGGTACAGCCCAGCCCACGCCAGGCAGCAGCCTATCTGGAAGCCCCCGAGGTGGCCAAGCTGCCCACTAGCCTCGCTGCTGGATCCCTTGTCCTCGGCGAGGCTTGGGAGCTGATGGGTCTACATTGGCTGGGATCTGCCTCAGTTTACCTCCATATCATTTGTATAAAACTCTCAACGTGGCTCAGCTTGGCATCTGCCGTTGGCAGAGAAAATTGGGATAAGTTTTTTTTGTTTGTTTGTTTTTTAATTTGGGATAAGTTTGTAGGCGAAGCTGACGGACCAGAGAGGCGAAGGTGCCACTTACAGTGACTTAGTAATGATTCACCACTGCGCGGCTCTTCCAAATCATCGCATGTTAGACTGTGTTCTCGGGGCTGAAGTCATGGTCACCCGGGAGGGTGGCAGTCAAGACGTTGGATGTGTCACCTCCTGGTTCCAGCACCTGGGGGTCCCTGCTCCCAGGAAGCCACCGGCAGAGGAAACCGGTAGCTAAAATCCCAAAGGAAGCGCCACTCACCTGCCTATAGGACACAGGCTGTCCCGTAAGGCTGGTCACACCCAAAGGCAGCTACAGTGGTCCCTCTGAATGTCAACACAGATGCTCAGACTTCTGCTTCCCCTGCATCTTCCCGGGGCCCCAGGGAGCCATCGGCAGCCTGGACGCTGGATGCAGACCCCGGCCGTGGTCCTTTCCATAGTCTATCTACATGCCCAAAGATGCGTCCGTGTTTTCTGGGCCAACCTGGCGGCCAGAGGTCAGCTGCACTGGTGTGACCTCCTGGGCTCCTCAGAGTGTTTTACATATACCACCTGGGTTCATCTCACGGAGTCCTCCTGTCAACCCTTGGGTGTGTGTCACATTATTCCCATCTTACATTTGGGAAACTGAGGCCTACAATCACCCCAGTGTGTGATGGGCTTGATTCTGGGCCCACAATGTGCTACTTATCTGTTGCCCAAAGTTTGGCTCCTGAAGACAACAAAACACCTGTTGTCTCAGTTGCTGTGGGCCGGGAACGGGAAGTGGCTCAGCTGCCCGTGGTCCAGGGTCCGTCACGGGGTCTCAGTCAGGATGTCGGCTGAGGCTGCACCATCTGAAGGCTTGACTGGGGTCGGGGATCGGTTTCCAGGGTGGCTCCTAGAGCAGCTGTTGGCGGGGGCTGCGGCTGCCCCAGGATTTGCGACTGAGGAGTTCGGCCCTTGTGAGGGGCTGCGGCTTCCGCCGGAGCATGTGGTTGGGGGAGAGAAGACCGTCTTCGAGGACGTGGGCTCGAAAGTGATGCACTCTGTTCGTAAGAAGTAAGTCGCCATGTCTGGGCGGCACCCAACGGGATGGACATTCAGGCTACTTTGAAGAATCTGTGGCACTTTCTAAAACCGCCGCACTGTCCCTGTGAGTCTGAAGCCTTTGCTCTTCTCGAAGATGTTCTGTAGCTTGCAGGAGGACGTGTACGCTGTCTCGACCTCCCCGCCCCTGTCCTGCTCCCTCCCTGGGGCCGGGGACGACTGGCTCTGGGTCTCCTGGCCTGTGTCCTTCAGAACGTCCCTTCTCTGCCGAGGGCTGACGCTGTGCCCAAGGCCACAGAAGCTGCGGGCCTCCTCCAGTGTGTCCAAACCGTCGTCCAGCCCTTGACGTCACATGTACCGTCATATCTGACCGACCTGTTGGAGAAATGGCACGAAAACTCACTCCTGTCTCCCTGAACTTACGACAGTTTGGATCCCAGTGTGGAACCTGCGAGAAGCCCCCACCGTGGTTTCCTGCGTCTTTCCGCCTGTCCTTCCGCCCACCGTGTGGGATTCTCTTTCTAAAACCCAAACCACTTCTGTGCAGCCCCAGAGCCTCTCACCGCCCCCGGTTCCCCCGGAGCGGGCTCTGCTCTGACCCTGACACTCCGTCTGTTTCGCCATTCTTGGCAAACTGGACTGCTTGCTTCCCTGGGGACTCCCGGCCCCCCTGCACACTCTTGCTGAACCAGCCCCTCTCCTCCCGGGCTCCCCTTCCTTCAAAGTCCCCTCCGTGCCGCCCACCCCTTCCCTGCGTGTCCCCCCATGACTTGTGCAGGGCTGGAGGTGTCTGTCCGAGTCCCGCAGATACCTGCTGGCTTAACCCGGTTCATGCTAATTAAAATCACAGAACGGCCAAATTTAATTTTTGACACTTGATAAATGCCAAACATCAATGGATTTTTCATTAACATCCTGGATCACAGTGTCTTCAAGTCACTGTGGCGAAGACGCTTCCCTAATTTCTTGGAGCAGTTAATCTTCTGTGGAAACATCAGAAGGGATTGGGTTTCCTGCCTCTCTCGGCTCTTGTCAGGTCTGCGGTGTAAAACGGCTCAAAGAGGAGTCATTGTGCCGGACAGCGATGACTATGTCGCCTCTCTCCAGAAGTGCCCAAAAGAGACCGTGCGGGCGTCACTAGCTGGGCTGGGCTGCTGGGGGGCGACCCCCACCCCGTGGTCTCTCCTGAGCGGATCCGAGGGAAAGTGTTTGTGGCTTTGATGCTGGACCCCATTCCGTGAGCGGCTCTGGGTCCTTCCTGAGTCTCCACAGGCGTGTCTGTTGAATTTGTCAGGTCGAATTTGTGCATCAATAAGGGGCCGTCTTGTTGAGCCTGGCTCAGACCTCATGGCCCTAAATGAGGCGGACAATGGAACAGAAGCCCACAGAGTAGTAAGAGTCCCAGAGACCTGGCTCCGAGGCTGTTCCGGCCACGTCCCTCGATCCAATGCTCAGCTGGCAGGGGCATGTCACCCCTTTGCCTCCCCCAGGAGGCGGGAGTGTGAGTGGGTTGTGGGAGCGTGTGGCGGGGAAAGCAGTCAAGGTGTTGGCAGCTCCGTTCTGAGCCGGCCAAGCAGGAGGCAGAACCCAAGGGCGGCTCAGGGTCGCGTTGACAGGTGGTGGAGAGAAGCCAGAATACCTGGCCTCTCGTCGGCCACCGTCACCAGCTGGGGGACGAAGCTTCCCAGTAAAAGGCAGGTGCCGAGCTCTGCTCTCAGTTCAGAGGGAACTGCAGACCGAGCTGTCTGTGTCGGGGGTGGGGGAGCCCTGACAGGAGCCTCAGTCTGGGTATTTGTCTGCATCATCCCGGGGTGGGGTCATGGGTGCCGGTCCTGGAGCGAGAAGCCTGGACCTGCTTACTCAGATCTCTGCTGTGCCCATCGCGGTCCCAGGACGGGTCTCCACCCCTCTGCTGTGGACAAACGTGCCGGGTTGCCGGGAGCTGAGACTCACTCAGGTGAACTCGGGAGGGCCTGGCCGTGGAGAGGCTCCGAGGACGATGGGGCAGGTGCGGGGGTGGCCCGGGGTGGGCGGCTGTGGAAGCAAGGCCTCTCTCGGGCTGGAGAACAGAAGGGCCGGCGGGTGGCCTGGAGCCTGGAGCAGCTCTTCGAGGGGCAGGTCCACACGGGCCGGCAGCCCCATCTCTGACCAGCCAGGGGCTCGGCCCTTCGGTCGGGGATAAGGGATAACTCCACATAGGGAGAGGGATCAAGGGCCGAGGTCAGGGCAGGGTGCGGGTGTCGGCCCAGCTTAGCGAGGCTGCCCGAGGGGCTTGACGAACCAGCAGGAGCGGGCGGGCCGGCAGCTGGATGGTCCCCGTGTCTGCAGGAGGAGCGGCCACTCCCGGAACAGTGGGAACAGCACGCACTGAGGACGGCACGGCTCCCGGCAGCAGGGCCTGGGCCGGGCTGGCTTCCCCGGGTGCCCCACTCAGGGCCTCATGGAGCCTCGGTCCGGGTATTGGGCCTCATGGCAGGTGGCCGTCCTCCAGCAGATGGCAGGATCCCTTTCCTACAGCTGGGGGGCTCAGGAGGTATCTCCGACCGTGCAGGAGGTGACTCCGACTGTGGGACCTTCCTTCAAGGGGCTCGCCGAGGAGACCAGGACCACCTGGTTCTAAGCCCTGATGATGGCCCGGACCAGAGGGCGGTAAAGGGCTCACCCCTCACAGGGCCGCTCACTCTTGGGACTTGCCTGTGTTGCCAGGAGGAAACTCAGGCCAGGCCCCCAGGGGCAGTGACGGGGACCCTGGCCCATTGCCTCAGCCAGACTCCCGCCGGCCAGCCGCGGGGGCGGCCCCTTGGAAGCCAATTTGGTGCATGAGCTGCGCTGTTCTGGTTTTAAGCCCATCGGTTTGGACGCGGTCTGGAGGCCGGGAGCAGACCCAGACGTAAACACACAACCATCCCCCGAGATCACAGACCCGTCGTTCCCAGAGCCGCAACCCAGACCCTCGCCTTCTGGCCCCGAATCTGGGCTCTTACTTCTTTCCCTGGTTATAAGACGCTAGTCTCAGAGACCGAATCATAGATGATCAAAAAACTCTCTCAGTCCCTCTCCTTTCTCCCTGAGAGGCTCATGGGCAGGGATGTGGCCTGGGGCCCCGGCAGTGAGGCCAGGACGGCCACGTTCCTGCCGAGATGCCTCCTGCAAAGCCCCCTACATCCAGGTGAGCCAGTCTTCTCTCTCGCGGGGAGCAGAGAAGCCCGAGTCTGGCTGCTCCTTCTCCCCCATGTCCCGGGACTGGGGAGGCATCTGCTGGCATGCTGTCAGCCTCCCGCTGCCGCTGAGGGCCTCCCGTGTATCCACAGCAGTGCTGGGGCAGAAGCTGAATTCCAGGCCCTGTGGGTGGGTGTGGGTGGTGCAGGAGCCCCCGGGGACCTCAGAGGACTCTTTCGTCCACATGGGGGTCTCCAGCAATGGGTCCTGCAGGCTCTCCTGGGTGGGAATGATATCGGGCAGCTGCGGAGAGAACCTCCAGGCATGGGGCCAAGTGGGCTGGTGCCAGCGAGCTGGGGTGAGCTCCTGGGCTGCTCCGAGCACCCCATTCCCAGCCCTCGCCATCTGGACCTTTCTCTGGTGCCCTGACATCGGCCTTCAAGGGCTCGGTGAGGACCACATGCCATTGATGACCTGGACGGACACTGGGGGCAGACAGCCTCCCCTGGCCACCTCCATGGGGTTGAGAGCCAGCCCTGGCTGTGGTCCCCCGAAGCCTCTGCACCTGCCCTCAGCCCAAGCACCTGGGGCAGGAGGCAGTCACGTGCTCACGGTTCTTTCCCCCGTCTGTCCACACTCTGTGCACCTGTTTTTTTGTCTGTTCATTTACTACAGACAGCAGAGCCCAGGGGCTGGGCTGTGGGGTTGGACTGGACTGTCTGGCTTCGGATCCTGTCTTGAGCACCCGCTAGCTAGTGGTGTTCACCCGTCTACACCGCAGGCCTTCGCTTGGAAGCTGGAAGGACGCGGTCCTAACACCTGCCTGCAGGGTCGCGGTGAGAATCCAGGGGCTACCAAGCTGCCGTCCTGGCACCTGGGGGGCTCTCCATGCCCCGTTCTTATTTGTCGTCTCCCGTGTGTGTCGGGGGAAGCTCGGCAGATGGTCTTGGGGAGTTTTAAACAAAGGTGCTAAGAAAACACAAAGTTGATGTGTCTATTTCCAGAGGGCTCACATCCCACAGGGAGACGAGGTGTTTCCTGAACGGTCGTTTCCTGACCCGTGCGCTCGTGAACTCTCCAGCGTTTACTCCAACCCCCGAATTCCTGGGAGGTACCCTCGGCAGGTCCTCATCCCGCCGAGGAAGAACCCCAGACTCAGAGAGGGCAGTGACCTTTTTGAGCCTGCACGGCTGACGCGGGGTCACACTCGGGATCCATGCAAGTCTACACTGCCCCAGGTCCCTCTCTGGAGCGACCCCAGACCACCTGGGAGGCCCCAAATCCCAGACAGGTCTGAGGACGCCTCCCAAAACCCTGGACAGGACTCCAAGCTTAGAAATCAGCTCGAAGCCTCAGCAGCGCCCCACGCCCTCCGGGACGCCTCGCAGACGAGAGCCGTTTTCCTGGGAATCCGAGTGGAGGGGAACATGTTCCACGCCACGTCCTCTCCTATGAACCGTGTTGAGACGGGCTTTCAGGAGGAGCAACGTCAACATTCTGCTTCATTCAGTAAGAAAGAAAAGCATTCAGGCAAAAATGGGGTGATTGCGTCCATAGTGTCCAATTTCAAATGAGTTCTCAAAAGCAGGTGGCTTCCGTGGGTGGCCGGAGTGCGTGGGGTGCCCAGGAGCTGTAAGGGGCACGTCAGGCTTGAGGAGCCCTACTTTCTGGGGTGCATGGACAGTTTCCTGCCTCCCGAGTGGGGAGGAGGGCAGCTGCTTCGGGCCAGGATGCTGGGGCCTCTCAGGGCGGACCAGGGCGTGTACCAGTTTCCGAACCTCCCGCCTTGCTGGGGCAATCTCCTCGAGGTGAGGCTCCTATCACCAGGTCCTGGGGTTGTAGGATTGGCAGAAACCCCTCCTGGGAGGCACAGCGGGGAGACCATCCTCACCAGCAGGCTGAGAGCAGGACGCCACGTGCTCCTGCACACCTAGGCTGTCCCCTCTGGAGCCTGAGAGACAAAGGTCACAGATTCGTCCGACTTCTCGGAGCAGAGCCGCGTTGAAGGATTTAAAGCCGGGGTTTGCGAACACTGTCTGGGAAGGGCCAGAGGGTCAGTCTCTCCAGCTCTGTCAGTCGGAGGCATCTGCCGTGGCTCTTCTATGGGCAGCTCGGGCTGATGCGGGTGACGCACAAACCCGCAAGCCATAAAGCTTCATGGGCCGTCGACAGAACCCGACATTTGCATTCCAGATCATTTTCACTCGTCAGGAAATACTCTTTTGATTTTTTTCTTCCCCTTTGGCCAACACTTAAAAATGTGGACACTGTTATCGTGGGTCGTACGGATGTAGGCAATGAGCTCCTGGAGGGGACCCCGGGTGCAGACCCCCGATCTAAGCGAGGAAGGGGCTTCCCAGGCGCTGGTCCTGGCCACTGGAGCCAGGCCAGAGGGGCTTTCAGGAGTGGGGAGAGCAGGAGGGAGGCCCAGAGCACGGGGAGAGGGCTGCGGGCCACCCTTCCTTACCGAGCTGGAGATTTCTGCTCCAGAAACATTTCCTTGGGTCTAGAGTGGAAAGAAACTTCCAGATGCTGAAATGGGGCTTTTTTTTTTTTTTTTTTAAGACAAACTGTTATTTTTTTAGGAAAAGATCTAGATGTTGGGTGTCTAATACCCAGTCTCCCACCCTTGCATGGGACATGTGGCGGACCGGCCCCCAGGAGCCCTGCCACGTGGGATGGACTTGTGGGGATTTCCGAGGGGACCAGGATTCTCCTCCTTCAGGCTTTGGCTTTCTCAGCTGTGAGGCTCCTTCTCTCTGTCCCTCTGCAGTGCAGGTGCAACGTTTCTCTGAAAGGCCCTCCACAGGGAAGCGTTGCATGTGTCAGGACCAGCTGACGGTCTGGCCCGCTGCCCACCAGCATGCTCCGTGGTCACCGTCCTTCCTCCCCCGAGTCTTTACATCCTACGGGGTGGCAGACGGGTTCACAGTACCCTAAAAGGCATGTCAGAAGTGGGGGGCACCGGCATGGGGGAACCAAACCTCCAGGTCTACCAGATGGAGAGGAGTCAGGCAGGCTTCCTGGAGGAGGCGCAGACAGGGCTACGGACGTTTGGGGAGGATTTTTCACCGAGAAGGAAGGGGAAGGGTGCCGGAGGGGGAATAGGAGAGCTGGAGGCAAGGCTGGCGGGTCCCGGAAGGAGTCTGTCCTCATGGACGGATTCACTGTCTGTCAACTAAATTCCTCTGTTCCTTCCTTTCCAGAAAGAAAGCTGTAATTAGGTTTCCGATCTTTGCTTCCTGGAACCACGGACGTATTCTGAATTGATGTTCAAGCACTAATTTCCTTCCAGTGCCCGAAACAGCAGAGAGTTCAAGTATTTTGCTTAACTGGATTTGTGAGTCAATGGTACACGTTTGCTGAACGAGGCGCGAGAGCTGAACGTTCGTGAACGGTTCCCGGGGTTAAGATGAGGGAAATCCTGCAGGGACAGTGAATGCCAGTGGCTGTGCGGGGGCTGGTGGGGACAACAGCTCCTCTCTTTATCTGAACAGGGTGCTGTGGATAGGGGCAGCCGCCCCATGGCTGAAATAGCCAAGGGACAGCAGCGAAAATGGCGCCAGGACCCCGATGCCCCCAAGAACATCTGGATCAAGCTGTGCCTGAAGCCTGTGCCTCAAGAAATTTGTTTCGATGAGACCATGAGTCTCCGTTATTGCTGAAGCCGGTCTGAATTAGCTTTTCTAGCCCAAGCCGGGATGAGTCTCAGGCCTGGACCGTATTCACGTCTGCCCTTTTGCAGAGACCGGAGCACTGAATTCGGAGTTTGAGGACCCAGCTGGCGGTGCCTCTAGCCGTCCCCATCTTGGGCTGCATCAGGAACAGCCGGCATCCATTAGAGTATATTTAGTATCTGTGTGCAAAGGGAGACTGGCAGCACGGAAGAATCAGAGGCTCGGGGGGCGGGTTCTCTGCTGCGGAGACGAGAACTCAGAGAAGCAGCTGTGGGTTTCGTTGGGATTTGGAATTAGAGCCAAACACACATTTTCCTTGGGCGTGCCAAGCAAGGGCTGATGGGGAGCGTGTGGATCCAGAAGCCCCAGCCAGGCTGCTGAGGGACCTGGGCTGCTGAGGGACCCGGGCTTGGGGACACCGGCACCCTCAGGGCCCGAAGAAAGAGGCCATTCTCCCCCTCCTCCTGGTTCTATAAGAAGCACATTTTTGTGGGGGAAAATACAGAAATTGAGAAAAACGCAACAAAGAAAGTAGCCGGCATCCAAACTCCCCGACTCGGGCAATCTTTCTTTCGTGAAGGAAATTTTATATCGTGGGTATTTTTGTCCCTGCAAAACGCCTTTGCCGTCCCTTTCAGCAGCTGCAAAATATTTCACTGCGGGGATTGTCCCCTAAAAGGCGTTTTTCCTTTGTTGAACATCTAAGCAGTCTGCTGGTGGCTTTCTCCTCGAAATTGTGCCGTGAGGAACTTCTTTGAGCAAAGTCTTTGTGCACATCCCCGGCGACGCCCCGAGGCCGGGTTCCCACAGGGACAATCACTGAGTCCGGAGATCTGAATATATTTGAGATTCTTAATGCATTTGCCACGTTGTTCCCACCGGGCCGTGCCCTGGTGCCGGGAACGGCAAACTTTCAAAGTGGGTCAGCTCTGCCGTCAGAGGTGGGCGAGCTAGTCAGTTCCATTCAAGCCACAGACGGAGCCTCAGCTCCACACAGGTGCCATGGTGGGCCCCCCCCCCGGGGCGGGGGGTGTCTGCAGAGGGGCTGGGGTCGCAGACAGCCACCTGCAAATACTCAGGGGAGGGGACTCCCTCTCCTAACAAAGGCTTAGCAGGACCAGTCTGTCTAAGCTTCTCCTCCCTCACTCGTGGTCCCCCCTAGCCCCCCGAAGTCCTCGGGACCTGCCGACAGCCTGGTCCCTTGCATGTGGCCCCAGTGATCTCTGGGACACAGTTCATGGCTCTGCCTGCCACTCGCTGCCCAAAGTGCTCACCTGCCCAGCCCAGGAATGACCCAGGATCCCTCCACCTCACCTGCCCTGCTTCCTTGGAGTGCAAAGGACACATTGCAAGCCATCGTGAGTCCAAGGGACCCAGCCCCAGAGCGCTCTGTGCACAGCCCCAGCTGGTACGGGATGGGGGAGGCATCAGTAAGGGGCACCAGCAGGATGGGAGGAGTGAGCAGCCCTCGGTCCGTGCTGCAGACCGCTCCTGGGGCAATGGCACACGACAAGACTGCAGCTCCCCACCCCCCGTCTTCAAAGCCAGGATGGGGGCTCGTGTCCTTCCCACATGGCCATGTCTCTGGTTCTCTCCTCCAGGTCCCGGTCTGCCTTCCGGGACCCCGCAATCATGTTGGATCCATGCAGAACGTGCAGAAGAGCCTTCCTCCTGCACGATGAGCTGCGTAGCATCCGTGACTCCCCTGTGCTGTGCATCCAGAGAGCGGGGCGTGGGCATCTCTGGGGGCTGCGATTCTGCACACCACAGGGGCGGCTCTGGGGGCACGGGAAGAATGAGGGCTTCAGGGCTGAAGTCAGGAGAAAATCGTGCTCAGCAAGACCAGAGGGCGGGACCTTACAGAGCTGGGGGTGGGTGGCTGGTGTCACAGAGACGGTGCCCCTCTGAGCACCATGTGAGTGACTGACACGCCTGGCTTCCAGGGCTGGGGCCTCCCCACACCCTGAACAGGTCTCTGTGAGGGATTGGCCACATGGCAGAGGAGCCTCTCAGCTCTTCTGGAAACCTGAACGTCACTTCTTGGAGGAGATCTCGGGAATCCATCGCTAGGGATGGGGTCGTGGCTCGATCCCCCATCCCTGTGTCTCTGGGGGGTCGGGCAGGAGTCACGTGGTAGAAGTTGCAAATCGCAAGGGGGTCTCAGCCCCAGAATGTTCCAGCACAAACCGCTGTGGGGCACCTCATCTGAGCCACGGCTGTGCGTCTGACGGAGAGGACAGTGGCCTCCTGGCCCCAGAGACAGAGGGCAGGGTCAACACGCGCCCGTGTGCAGGTGTACCTTCAGGCATGCGGGGGCCCAGGGGACCCGAGGTGCATCGGGAGCTAAATCAACAGGGCATCCGTGTCCAGGAAACGGGCTCCGAGCCAAGGGTCAGGGCCTGCCGCCTCCAGGCCCGGCTGCGGTCCTCTCCGAGTGGTGCACTGGAGGCCGCTTACATTATTTTGACACCGGCCCCTCCGCCCGGGCGGGCCACAGGCGGGTTTTGTAAATGGAAGCGGGTCATCCGAGGGGAGCTCACGCTGCCGGTGGCCCCGTGGATGGCACGGAGAGCCACGCGGGATCTTGTGTCCCAAGGGATCGGCCGCGGCAACAGGATCCCTGCTGGGGTTTCTGCAGAGAGCAGATCCGTGCCGGGGCCATGCATAATTGTCAAGTCCCCAGCAAACATCCACTCCCGGCCTCTGCCGGCCTGGCCTCATGGGTCCCCGCGGCTGAAGCCCCCTGACAGCGTGGGGGGCACGGGCCAGGAAGGCTGAGTTCCCCCCGAGGCCCGGAGCTGCTGCACTTGACCTGCTCGGCTTCCCCAGCCACTCTCGGGGGCAAGCATTCAGGCTGGGGCAGAGGGAGCCAGAACAGGAGGCAGGGGACAAGCCGTCCACGGTGCCGTCCTCGCCCCGGGCAGGCCTCGACCCTTCGGAGGAGCGTGCGCCCCGCCTGCTGTGGGGACCCCGCAGGGTGCCCCCCACCACGTGGCTGTCATTCGGGATTCTCGCTCGCTTCCGGGGATGGCTGGAGGGTTCTGACGTCCTACGGCGTCCGGCGCACGTCCCTTCTCGCCGACCGAAGATTGGGCTCACTGCGCGTGGTGGCCGAGAGGGAGCGGCGGGTGCGGCCACACCGTGGTCCTCTGCAGTTGCTGTGTACGGGAAACGCTCACGAGTGCGGGAGTTAATCACTCCGTATCGTTGGACCAGGATGAACCGCTTCCTAATTCTAACCGCGGCTTTTACGCAGGGACTGTTGCTCAACACCTTATTGACTTGAGTAAATATTGACACGCAGTTCTCACACCTCTGCTGCCTTCCTCTGCCTTCCTCTGCCCCCTGACCCCCGGCCCCTGCCCCGCTGCCCCTGCCCCTGCGGCACTCTCTCTCAGGAGGGGAGTTTCTTCCCCTCGCCTGTGCTGGGGTCCGAGTGTCACAAAGCTTTCTAACTTCAAGGTGGCGTTCTCCCCTGCAGACGGCTGGGCGGGTGCCCCCGGCTCACGCAGAAATGCAGGGAAATGCTTTTCTGCTGTTTACGCCTCTTCCCGTGCCCAGTGTGGCCGGCGGCTTCCTTGTGCCTGGTCTGTCCCAGGTGGAAGGCACCGGAGTGGCCGCCGACCCCTGGGCCGATGAGCCGATGAGGCTCCCGGGGTAGCCGTGGGTGCAGGCTCCGGGCTTAGGGAACAGAGGTTCTGCAGGGGAGTCACGGAGCCCGGAGGCAAAGGAGGGGAGACGCTGGGGGGCTGCCCTCCGCACGTGGAGGGGCCGAGCCTCTGCCAGCCCATCGGAGCTGCGGGGAGAGGAGGCAGCACTCCCAGGGGCCTCCCGGCCGCAGCTCTGGAAGCTCACACTCAGGCCAATGATGGCGGTGTCGTCCTCACAGGCAGTGCGTGACCCCGATGGCACCGTCACGTGGGCCCCGGGGCTGGGGCTGGGCTCAGCTGCGCCGTCTTCGCTCCTCGCCAGAGGCCTGGTGTGGTTCGGGCTCTGGGATTCCTCCCTGAGGACGCGGATGGCTGCACCCGCCAGGCCCCATGGGCTCACACAGGCCTCTGTGCGGTGCCCCAGGGTGGTGCCCTCCCTCCTGAGCTGTGAGCTCCTTATGGTGCCCCGAGCCACACCTCCGTCCCACTGTGCTGCTGGCCGAGAAGACCATGTGGATGGATGGGAGGGACCGAAGGCATCTGGGACCTGAGGGGCTGTGAGTCCTGGTGCCCACGAGAGGTCCTGTCCAGTGCACGGCGGCCGGGGTCCCAGCTGGTGTCGCAGGGGCTGTGCGTCGTGGCTGGCATTGGGGCTTGTCTCCTCATGGCCTGGGCTCACTCTGGCCACTGCACTCAGAACATGGCTGGCGTCGGCACTCAGCCACGGGCCTTGGCCTCGTCTGAGTGACTGAGCAGTAGCTCCGGTCTTACAGGATTCATGGGAGGGTTAGCTTGGGTCACACACGGGGAGCCTGGGCCAGGGCCTGGCGTCCAGCAGGCACCCCCGCGGGGCTCCCAGCATCCATGATGGTGCCGCATCCATCTCCCACCATCCACGACGGTGCTGCCTACCTGCACTGGCCAGTCACAGCTCTTTCCTGGGACGTCTTGGACTTTTATTCAGTTTGGGCCCAGGGAGACCTTCTATTGATCCCTCTCCAGGAGTGACAGCCTCAAGAGGTAAACCCGAGAACAGTCATGTCCAAATTTCCCGCTGACGGGGAAGCCTGTCTGCAAGAGGACAAAGCCCCACGCCTGGGAGCCACGGCCGGAAAGCAGAGGCCATGGGTCACGTCTGCGCCCCCGGATGACCGCGTCTGAATCCGCTGTGAACAGAGCTGCCCTGAACCTCTCTTCCTACCCAGGCGTCTGCAGGGCGTGTGCCCCTGGGACCGGGGCAGTCTGGAGAGGGAAGCACCCGCCTGTGCTCAGGGTCCCCTGACCCCAACAGCCCGGGGCAGCCGGCCAGCCCCCAGGCCCCCCAGCCCCCTGCAGGGTTAGATGCTGTGATCTCCCCCTGCCAGGGCGGCTGCGTCGGGAGCCGTGGAGGAAGCGATTTGTCTCCTCTGGCGCGGCTGCTCCCCGGATCCCGTCTGACAAATGTGGTTCATTAGGGCTGACGCAGACGGATGTCCTTGTTTATGGGAGTCGGCTAAGTGCCGCTCTCCGGGGCCAGCGGGTCTGCTCTGAGCAGGGCGTGCGCGCGTGGGGCTGGCTCGCCACGGTCCCCGGCAGACACAGGCTGTGGGGGGAGCACGAAGACCAAGCAGGTGCCACCTGCCACGGGCTGGTCCCACGGGAGCTTCACGGTAGGGGTAGGGGTACCGTATGCCTCTGTCTCCAGCCTCCCAGACTCACTGGTGTCTCTCGGTGGCTGTCCTACGACCCACAACCGGCCACGAACACCCGTGACACAAGTCTTCCCGGGTGCATGAGGGCAGGGCTGGGAACGTGGCAGCTGTCGCAGTTTGCAGGGCGTCTCTCACACAAATACCCTGGATGACAAACGTCGCTGATTCCTTGCAGTGCCTGAGACCGCGGGTCCGAGATCCAGGGTCTGGCACGTCTGCGTTGTGGTTCGAATATGGCAAACTTCTCATGGTGCCTAACCGGGCAGAGAGCGCCGGCCCTGGTGTCCCTTTCTCTTCCTACAGGGACACTCGTCTCAGCACGCGGGCTCCACCCGCCCAACCTTCTCTCACTTCATCTCCTGTTTCCAGCCTGTCGGGGCTTAGCGTCGCAACATGTCGGCTCTGGGGGCACACGGCAGGGCCGCGCAGGGAGGAAGGAGACCGAGACACAATCTGGGCCTGGCGGGACCATTTCAACTCCACGGGGACCCAAAGCATGTCACGCTGCCTCCCTTCCTGTCCTTCTGAGCCTTTATCCCAGTCACCAGTCCTGTGGCTCCGGGAGCCCTGAAAAGACGTGGTGGTGACCTTCAGCCTGGCTGGGGGACGGAGTCACCTACTGCCGTGGCCTTCAACGTCTGGACCGTCATCCAAGTTAGGAAGCCGATTGTGCACCACACCCCAGGCGCACATGCGTGTGCATCCAAGGCATACATGCACCCAAGCACACACAGCACACACACATATACACACACACACACATGCACACACGCACACATGCACACACACAGGATCTCAACAGTTTCACCAAACGACTTACCAGCAGAGCAGAATTCCCTCAGACCATTTCCTCCTCTGTGCAACTTTGTATTTTTATAAAAATGCTGGTTACGCCCTGATGGATTCCGCGGTTGCCCGCGGGACATAGCCTGGGTTAAACCACCAACCCCGACCAAGGTGCTTCCTGCAGCTCCCTTGACGCTTGCTGGGCAAGACCTCCCAGGAGGAGACACTTGAGCCGACGGAAGGGAGGACCGTCGCCGGCCAGGCAGAAGCAGCCCTCTGCAGGCTCCAGGGAGGAGGGAGAGACGGACATGCTGGCCTGGCTGGGGCCCCAGGGTGGGAGAGCGGGTGAGGGGCCGAGAGTCAAGTGCTTACACGGCAGCACGCGGGGAGGTCTGAGGGGGGAGGCCACAGTACCGTGTGGGGAGTGGGTGTGGGGTGCCGCAGTCATGGTAGGGATATAGATGCGAGGCTGGATGTGGGGGGCCCCAGGGCAGGGCGGCACCAGCACATGGATTGCGGATCCCAAAGACACGGCTCCCGTAGGAGCACAGAAGAGGACAGGAGCCTCCCCAGTGGACTCAGGACTCATCCGGGCCAGCCCTCCCGCCTCCGTCCTCGAGCGTGACCTCCCAGCTGTGGTGACCCGAAGCTCCGGAGGACGGGAAAGGAGAGGGGCTCTCGCCGCGGAAGCGCCTGTCGGGCAGGGGCACGAGGGTTCCTCTGGCTGCCGGGCTCTGCGGTTCTGCCCGCACGCCCTCTGGGCTCTTCCCTGGCCTCCTGTGTCAGCCTCGCATGTGCCTGTCCAGGGCTGGGCTGACCTGGAGAAGGGGTGCGAGGGGGCCCAGGCATGGGATCTGGGGGCCTGAGCCTGAGACCAGAGGAGAGGTCCCGGGGGGAACCTGCCTCCCCTCCCTTCTCAGGCTCCCCCAGTCCCTGAGAGTGAATTACTCATCGGGGCCACCACGTGTGACCCCAGAAACGGCCCATCTGCACCCCCAGACGGCACCCCCCTCCCCGGTCTGGCTTCCTGTGCATAAACCTCCCACCTCCCTCATCCCGGGCTGCATGTTTTCTGCCTTTTTTTTTTTTTTTTGCTTCTGTTTAAAATTAATCCCGCAGCAGTGAATAACCTTCCCCCACAAGGTTGGAGTTAATCAGGCTGAATTTATTAGGATCTTTACAATTAGATGAGCTCATAGCAGGAGGAGGAAAGTTACCTTATTATCCCGTTTTAAAAGCTTGCATCATTTTCATCCCCAACTTACTGTCGACCCCCAGCGACGTCTGCTGTGGTCACCGGTGACTCTAGGGAGCACTGGACCGCGGTCCGGTCCGTGATTCCCATCCCTGATGTGGGGCGAAGCCTCTCCAGACCAGTGAGTGTGCAGAGTGCCAGGGGGGTGAAGGCGTACGGCGGAAACCTGTCTCCAGTCCGCGGGCAAAACTTGGACTCGAGAGGGGGCTTACAAGGGGATAATTTCCTCCCAAGATTTCCTCACTGGGGTGGGGGCACTCAGCTTTGCCCGGATCCCTGCCCCTCCTGCCCGCTTCGGCTCTTCTGTCCCCAAGCAGGGACCTCGAGCTGCCTCCTACGGGAGCACACAGACTAGGCAGGCGGGGCTTCCAGAGCCGGGCGGAGGGGCTCGCTCGGAAGATGCCCTGCTGTTGGTCCCCTCACTGTTCCCCAGTGTCTGATCTGAGTGATTCATCCCATTTTCTGGCTTATTAAGGTCTGGGGGGGTTCCCTGCTTTGGTCTTGCCTGCCTTGCTCAGTAGAACCTATGGCCCCGGGGTCACCGGTGGGGCTGACACCTGCTTGGATGACTGAGCTCTGCTGTCGCTTGGCTGCCTCGTGGACGGGCCCTTTCTGCATATGGACTCACCACGCTCTGTGGCTGAGGCCTCTTATGGGGTGAATTATGTCCCCCAAAGGATACGTTCATGCTCTAACCTCGAGTACCCGTGAGTATGACCTTACTTGGAAACAAGATCTTCGCAGGTGTAACCAAATTAAGAAGAGGTCAAGGTTTGGCATGGGGCATCCAACGCAGCATGACTGAGAGGGTCGTGAGGCCGGGGTAAGGGGACGGGTTTGCACTCCAAGGATCGCCCTTAGCAGCAGGAGCTGACAGAAGGGCCTTGGGCAGATTCTCCAGGAGCAGGCAGCCCTGCCGACACCTTGATCTTGAACCTCTAACCCTGGGTCTCCCCAACAGCAAAGCCAACCAGACGGCATCTGCCGTTGACGTCATCTGGGAATCCCCACCCAGCCCCATCATTAGAGCCCGATGACCCCAGGGAAGACCTCCCCACACCCAGCCACTCTGGGAGTAGTAAGAAACCAGTGCCTCGCTCTGTGAAGCCCTAGTCGTACTCCGTCAAACTCTGTGCTCTGGACTCATCTCGTGGTTCCGGTCCGAAGAGTGTAGAAATCCTACAATTTCTACCTCCTGATTTTGTCTGTCTATAGGGCTTTAGAGATCTGTCCATGTTCCTGAGAAGTAACTGGTTTCATCTGCTCTGCTTCTGCTAACCACCCCGAGGAGCTTTCCTACCGGTCAGTTCTACCCACTGAGGAGGACCGTTTTGCCCCTTGGAGGTCAGCTCCAGCCCTGGCCGTGGAGGGGGTAGATGAGGTGAGGACAACAGGTAGGGGACAGTTGAAGCAGGGTCTTGAGAGATGGATGCAGTTTTCAGACATGGAGGATGACAGGTGGGCATTTCAGGAAGACCCACGGGCCAAATTTCAGATTCTTTTTTTTTTTTTTTTTAAGATTTTATTTATTTATTTGACAGGGAGAGAGATCACAAGCAGGCAGAGAGGCGGGCAGAGGGGAAGGTGGGGAAGCAGGCTCTCTTAATCCCAGGACCCTGAGATCATGACCTGAGCTAAAGGCAGAGGCTTAACCCACTGAGCCACCCAGGTGCCCCTCAGATTCTAAAATTCAGAGAAACAAATTTCAAAATATGCTCCAGGGCTCTTGGGAATCTCTGAGACCATGTCAGGAGATCAGTAGGGTCAACACAACGTCCCTAAAAATGGTAACACCTGATTTACCTTTTTCACAGTCAGATACTTATGATGACATTGTCAAAGTGATGGTGGGTGAAATCGGTTGGCGTGAATTAAAGCCAGAGCACCAAACTGCACTAGGGGTCCCTGTTTCTTCACCAAACACATGTTGAAATAAAGCCTCTGTTGCAGTTACAAACATCCTTCAAAAAACAGCAAAAAGCATCTATCTGATGAACTTCTGGACCTCTCAGCATTCCGTGTGATGAAGTGGGAAGAACAGACAGCATGTCTGCCATGCACCCAAGTACAATGGTCGTTTGGAGAGGCCGTCCTTGTACAGTTGTTTGGGTCACGCACTGAGCCAACCCCTTTACTCACGAAACTCAAGTTTTCTTTGAAAGAACAACAGAGAGTTAAGTGGTGAGTATTCAAACTTGAGTGTTTTGCAGATATTTGTGGAACATGAATTTGTAAACAACTGGCCATGTACGTTTTCAGTATTAACACTCAAGTTTTCAGAATAAGAATTAGAATGTTGGAGGTCTTATGTTTCTGTTGGGTTTGAATTTGCATTCCCCTGTGATTAATGATATCAGGCATCTTCTTCTGTGCCTATCTGTTACTTGTAATATGTCTTCTTTGTGTGATGGAGCATTTTGTCCACTTTTTGTCAATATCGTTTGTTTTCTTCTTATTGAATTATTGGAGTTCTTTATATATTCTGGACACAAGCCCTTTGTGAGACAGATGTTTGCAAATATTTTCCACCAGTCTCTGCAGCTTGTCTTTTACTTTACTTTACAAGATCTTTCAAAGGCCAGAAGCTTTACATTTTTATGAAATCCCATTTATTGATTTTGTTTCCTTTTTTGGGTTTTCCTTTTTCTATCCTAAGTAATCTTTGGCTAACTCAAAATCACAAAGATTTTTTTCTCTGCCATTTCCACAAGTTTTAAAGGGTTAGATTTTCACTTTAGCTCTCTGATCCATTTTTTAAAAAAGAATTTTATTTATTTATTTGACAGAGAAAGATTACAAGGAGGCAGAGAGGCAGACAGAGGAAGAGGAGGAAGCAGGCTCCCCGCTGAGCAGAGAGCCCGATGTGGGGCTCGATCCCAGGACCCTGAGATCATTATCTGAGCTGAAGGCAGAGGCTTTAACCCACTGAGCCACCCAGGCACCACTCTCTGATCCATTCTGAATAATTTTTGCATATGGCGTGTTAGGGATTGATGTACGTTTGTCTGTCTGTTATCTATCTGTCTGTCTGTCTATGTATTTTTGCATTCAGATGCCCAATATTTCCAACATTTTTTGTGGAAAAGGGTATTCTTTCTCTATTGCATTTTCTTTGACACTTTTTGGAAATCAATGAGCTATATGTGTGTATGCTTATTTCTAAATTTCCTAGTCTTATGTTCCATTGTTCTACACATCTCTCCTTGTGCTGATGTCCACTGTCTTGATTACTATGATTTTGAAGGTATGAAATCAGATTGTGTGCTGCCTCCAACATTGGTTTTTTTTTCTCAAATTTACTTTGGCTATTTTAGTTCTTCCCGTATAAATTTTATAACCAACTTGCTAATCTTTCACCAGAATTTTTCCTGATTTTTTGATTAAGGTTGTGATGAATTTTAGGAAAACCGAAGTCTTAATGATACAGAGTCTTTGGTTCATGAACATAGTATATCTCCACATTCATTTAGTTTATCTTCCCCTTTCCTCAACAAAAATTTGGCCGGTTTCAGAGTATTCTGCCAGCAGTGTTGTTGCATTCATTTATGAACATCTTGGGGGAAAAAAAGAACATTTTTCAGATTTTTAAAAAATATTTTATTTATTTTTTTGACAGACAGAGATCACAAGTAGGCAGAGAGACAGGCAGAGAGAGAGGGGGAAGTAGGCAGAGAAGACTCGATCCCAGGACCCTGGGATCATGACCTGAGCCAAAGGCAGAGGCTTTAACCCACTGAGCCATCCAGGCGCCCCATTTTTCAGATTTTTTAGATTGATCTATGTTGACAATAACACATCTACTAATATAGAGTTATAGTTATTCCTTTCAATATGCCTTTTATTTCTGCTTCTTGCCTTTTACACTGATGGAACTTCCAGAACAATATTGACAAAAGAGGTGGTTGAAGGAAGACATCCTTGCTTATTCCCAGTCTTAGAGGGAAAACATGTAGTCTTTCTTCACTGGGCATGAGTTAGCCATTAGCTGTATGTTTGTTCACCGATGTCTCTGATTGGGTTGTGGAAGTTTCTTCTATTTCTATTTCCATTTGTGGAGGGTATTTTAAAATTATATATTTATATTACATATATTAATGTATATAATTATATATATAATATTATATATATGTATTACTTCCAAGTTTCCTCCCCAACATTTGTTGAGATGATCATATAATTTTTATTTCTCACTTTGCTGTTACCATATTCCATTGGCTGGGTTTTGAATCAATCTTGAATTCATGGGGTACTCCTCATTCAATCATACTGTATTATCCCTTTAATAGATTTTTTGATTCAATTTGGTGATATTTTCTTAAGGATTTTTGGTCCATAGTTTCCATTTATTATAATATCTTTAATTGGCTTAGGTACTGGAGTAACTGTGGTACCATAAAGTCTTCTCTTCTATCTTTTGAAAGAGAGGGGAGGCTCATGTCCTCTGATTGTAATGTTCTGGTCATTAATATTCTCACTGATGTTCTGTGTACATGCTCTATTGATTACTGAGAGAGTGGTGAGGATTTGACCATTTCTTCTTATAGTTCTATCAATTTTTGTTTTATGTTGAAATTCTGTTGCTAAGTGCATACACATTAAAGATTTTTTAATTATGTCATCTCTCTCTTGATCATTGGTAATATGGCGTGTTCTAAAGTATACTTGGTTTGGTATTAATATAGCTGGCCCATATTTCTTTTGATTCTTTTTCATATCGTTTTCCCATTCTTTCCCTTTAAATCTATTAATGATTTTATATTTCAAGTGTTGTTTTTTTTTGTTGATAGTATAGAGTTAGTTCTTCCTTTTTGTTACTCAAATCTCCTATTTTTAATTGAGTTTCTGAGACTGTTTATATTTAAATCAATTATTGATCTAGTTGTATTTAATATTGAAATATGTGACTTTCTCATTTTCTACTTCTTTTGCTTTTTCAGAACCCCTGATTTTATCCTGAAAACATCTATATTCGAAATTCCATTTCAGCCTGAAAACAAACACGTGGGGGTTGCAGGATGAGGGGCAGGAGCCAAGCTTGATGGATGAAGGAGGGCGTGAGGTCTTCATCTCCCAGGCAGCTCGCCTGCTAAGCAGCTCTGAAGAGGCCTATCTTCATGAACGGGCTTGACTCCCATCCACCCTTGATTAACCGATAACCTTTCGTAAAGACTCTGTAGAGCTTGTCCTTCTCTGTTGCTGTGAGCTAATGGTTGAAAGAGAAGAGAAGTACTCCCCCACCCCCAGCCTGCTGTAGCCTTGGCACCTTCAGAAATAATCCACAGGACATGAGGTGCTGATTGAAGACCCCCCAATACTGCATCAGGTTAAGGGGAAAACGTGTTCTTATTAATCCTGCTGGTGGTTTGCTAATTGTTGTATCTGTATTTTTGTTCACCCTGTTTTCTGCCTTCTTTTGGATCAGTTGGATGTTTTCATGATTCATTTTTGTCTCCACTATTGGTTTACTTGTTCTATCTGTTCTTCACTTTTAAGTGATCGCTCTAGGGTTTATAATACAGTGTTGGCTCACCAGAGGCTTCCCTCATGTTATGTCACTTTACACGTAGTGTGTGAACCTGACAACGTGTATCTCCATGTCCTCATTCCCGTCGTGGGTGCTACGGTTGACATACTCTTCACCTCTACGTGTGCTACAGACCCCAGATACATTACAACTCTTTTTTTTTTTTTTTTTTTGCTTCAGTCAATTACACTTTAAAGCAATTTAAAAGTCAGTTTTGAAATGTCTTTAATATTCACATTTTTACACTTTTGGTTTATACTTCATTCCTTTGTGTAGATCCAAATTTCCATCTGGTATCTCCGTCCTTCTGCCTGAAGAATTTCCTTTAATGCTGCTTATAGTGCAGGTTTGCTAGCAACATATTCTTCCAGCTTTCATTTTTCTGAAAAATCTCTATTTCATTTTCATTTCTCAAAAACATTTCTCTTGATACAGAATTTTAGATTGACAGTGGGGTTTTTTTTTTTTTTAGTACTTTAGAGGGGTCACACCATTTTCTTCTGAGAAGTCTGCTGAATTCTTATATACATTTTTTTCTCTCTGTAATGCCTCCTTTTTTCTCTATCTTCACTATTTTATTCTTCTCTACGTCTAGGTGTGTGTGTTGTCATTTATTCTACTTGATGTTCTTTGAACTGCTCAGATCTCCGGTTCACTGTATTTTATTAATTTGTAAAGTTCTCAGCCATTATCCCTTCATGTATTTCTTCCACGTTTTTCCTTTTCTCCTCCTTCTTGGACTCCAATTAAGGCTATCGTCTCACAGCTCTTGGACGCTCTCCTCTGTTTTCCACTTCGTGTTTTCGTCTGGATGGTTTCTGCTGTCCACCAGTTGGCCCCTAGCTGCATTTACTCACTAATAAGCCCCTTGAAGGAATTCTTCATCTCTGACAACCTCTTTTTGTATTTATATCACTTTAATTTCCTATTTTTAAAAGACTTTCCATTTCTCTACCAAAATTCTCCAGCAGGTTTTTGCACCGTCTCCACCTTTCCCCATAGATGTTTTACCATCTGAGTCACAGTGATAAGTTCCAGGTAAATATATCCAAGCCGGCATCATCTCAGAGTCTGGTTCAATCAATTGTTTTATCTCTTGATAATGGGTCGTTTGTTTTGTGTGTGTGACTCATCTTTATCGACGGCCAGGCGTTGCATGTAGAAGCACAGTAGAGACTGCAGTGATCTGACTCCTGGAAGTGGCTGTGCTCTCTCCTCTGTCGGAGTCTTGGCTTAGGAGCTGAGTCCTTCTTGGGAGGGACCGAGCTGGGCTGGGGTCTGTGCTGCCAGCCGTCCTCACAGAGCACTGCAAGCTTCAACCCACCCCTACCCCCCGCCAGAGAAGGCCTGCGGCTGCTGTCTTCTGCTCAGCATCAGGTTGGGAGCACCAGGGAGGCTCTTTCAGTCTTCCTGCTTCCTCCTCAGCTTTCAGCAGTTCCTGCACACCTGCACCGTGGGAGGCGTCTCCCCCGTGCTCTCACACCGACTCCAGCACTTGGCACTGCTATCCTCCGTGATGCTTCAGATGGCGCACGAGCTTTTCCCACCATCTCCGTCTCCCACCATCTCCGTCTTCGGCAGACCTTCTTCACCCAGCCTTAGAGGTTTGCATTTTGTTAACAGTCCTGCTTCTCCCCTCTTGGGCAACCCAATGCTGCCTGGTGTCTATGGCCGGCCTGGGCCCTTTCCTCCCCCAGGAGCAGTAGCAGACCCATGCTTAGTGTCAGAGCAAGACCTGGGGCCCAGAGTGTGTCCCATCCCTGCCCCTGTCTCAAGGACAGAAAGCTGTGGCATCAGGTGCCAAGCCCCCGTGGTCAGGTGGCTTGGCTTCCACTTCTCCAGTAGCGCAGTGTTTTTGCTCAAGCTTGAGGAGCTCCTGCTCTCACTTCTTCACTTTTTCCAGTAGTTTGTGGCCTTTGCTTTGGGAAAGAAAGGACTGTGGGAGTGGGAGGGTTCGGGCTATGACCCAGCTGTGGCTGTGCCTCACCTGCTTGCCTGCACCACTGCTCTGAGCATTGTCATACTTCCTGCCCCCATCCTGCTTTTCTGGTGAGCACACTGCAGGCCTCTGCGGAGAAGAGCCTGCCCGTGGATGCAAGCGTCCCTGGGGCCCTCGACTCCCCCTGCCACCCTGTCCTGCCTCAGCCCAGCCTTGCAGGAGCCATCACAAGTTTAGCTGCCTTGTTCTTGCCTACTTTATGACGGCCATGTCTGCTCCCCACGCTTTCCGAAGGTGACACCTTCCCTGAGATGAAGCATCTCACTGCCTCTCATAGGGTTTGCCACTCATCAGGACTCAGTCCACGTGGCTGCCTTGCAAGCTCAGCTCTCTGAAGGGCTCCAAAAAAGTCACGATTCTGTCATCAGGCTTTCTCACATAATGATGCTGGGAGGGACGTGTCTGGGGGGATTTCTAGATGCAAAGTGGAAGCAGAACTCCCCACACACGTTGAGTCTGAAGTGGTTGGGGACAGGCAGGTGAGTGTATGTTCGGGGGGCCTTTGACTATTTGGGCCTGGAAAGCAAAAACAAGGCTGGAACTCATTCTAGTTGTCCACAGCTGCATAACAAGCCGTCCCAAACTCTGCTTATTTAGCTCAAGGGTCTGCAGTGTAGACAGAATTTGGGGAGGAGGCTTGTCTACACTGGTGCAGCATCAGCCGCATTGGCTCAGACTGAAGCCGGAGGTATTCACATGCCCAGCTGGCAGGGGCGGGGGCCAGGGTGGGGGCATTGCCACTGGCTGGGTTTCAGGTAAGCCTGGGGAGGGGTCTCTTTATTTTTTTATATTTTTAAAAAAGATTTTATTTATTTATTTGACAGAGATCACAAGTAGGCAGGGGGTGGGTGGGAGCAGGCCCCCGCCAAGCAGAGAGCCCGATGTGGGGCTCCATCCCAGGACCTTGAGATCATGACCTGACCCGAAGGCAGAGGCTTTAACCCACTGAGCCACCCAGGTGCAAGGGGTCTCTTTAAAGGGCGTGTGTGCTTCCTCATGGCATGGCAACGGGGTCCAAGAGCAAGACCCTGGGAGAGTCATGTAGAAAAGTTTATGACCCACTCTTGGAATTCACGTAGCAACGAACTCCACCAGGTTTAAGGAGCGGGAACGCAGACCCCGCTGCTGAGCAGGGAGAGGTCACAATCAGACTGCAGGGAGAGCGTGGGGGACAGGATAGATCGACGGACTATTTTTAGAAAATACAATCTGCCCTAGATCTCGAGACTTAGATGCAGGCTGGAGAGGACAGGACCCTGCCTGGACGGGGATCTTCCCTGGGGGTAGGACATTGTGGATTCCAAGACCATCAGTTCTCTCTCCTGTGAAGGTTGCTTGGAGCTCGTAAGACTGAAATATGGGTGAGAAGGGGTAGGGCACACTGGTGGGGGAGGCCCATGGATTTGAATCTCAGCTCTGCCGCATATCCCCTGAGTGGCTTGGACAGATGAAGCAGCCTCTCTGATCTTGTTTCCCTCCAACCGTAAACCGGGGATGATGGATGGTTTCTGCTTCCCGGAACCACCACGGCTTCAGATGACATCATTCACAGGAAGGGTCTTAGTGCAGCATCTGGCCCTTACAAAGAGCAGGGCGTGTGTTAATCACATGTAATGAGGGACAACGGCCCAGAGAACTCCTGACTCCAATGGCTGCCGTGAACTCACGTTGGCGAGCCCAGGAGCCTCCAAATACGGCTTCGTGGTGGTGAGTTTCGAGTAGAAACACCAGAGTCCATATTTCTTGGCTGATAATAATAAACCTTGGTGTTTTGGAAGCGTTCTCAGTTTCAGCCTTGAAATTCAGCCCCTCGTGAATCGTTAAAACAGCCCAGATGAAAGAGAGTGGGCACTTGGGGAGGATATGCGTCCACAGAGTCAACGCCCAGAGCGGGTGCGCGGGAGTGGGGGGCTGGTCAGACTGACAGTCAGACGGATGGTCTGACTCTGGGTGGCCACCCGCTCCCCAGCTTGGAGAGGGGCGACCAACAGAGAAGAAGGAAGACAAGACACCCCTGGTGTTTCTCCCTGGAGATTTCCAGTCGTCGGTAAATCTCTGTTGTATTGCTTCAAGTCGGCAGCCTTGGAGGAGGAGTGCAAGACTATTCCAAGTTATCACTTTTGTTAATAATGATCAAAAGTATCCAGCGATGTTTAATGAGGTTCTTGAGAGAGACAATTACCAAGGCGCGGAAACCTGAGAATAATTCATTACATGCTAATGATAAAAGCAGAATCCTCTGTAATGAAGAAAGTTGGTAACTTCCAGCCTGAACAGGTGGGACTCTGCCCCGTCCCGTTTCTTGCTGGGAGCCTCCTTCAGGAGCAGGAGAGGAGGATGGTGCCGGGGTGTGCGCATGAACCGGGATGTACTTTACTCAGAAGTCATCCCAGGAAGGGGGTCTTCTGGGGCGGGGAGGGACTGGCGATCAGGAAGACACCCCTCTGACTACCCAGCCACTCTGTGTGTGCTTGGCGTGTGTCATTATCATGGGACGGAGTGTCCGACCCCCCTTCCCCGGCCGCAGGGTGGCCAGGGCTGGGGTCCCGGAGCACAGCGCTCCCTGCGTTCATGGGTGGAAGGGTTTGCAGTCTGCCCCGTGAGCCTCGCGGCTAGAGGAAGAGGGAGCGATGTGTGCACATGATGCCGGCCTTTTGTGTCCGGCTCCCTTGGTTTTAGTGTGCTATTGTTTCAGGGAAAATTCCACGACACAGCACAGACCAAGAGGTCTGTAAGGGTTGTTGCCAACTAACATCCCCCCGTGTGACTGGACCACATCGGCTCCTTCCCTGGCTGATGGGCACCGGGGTGGTTTCAGCGTCCGTCGAGCGCAATGCCCTCCGCGGACATGCGCCTCATTTCTCTCGGATGAATTCCGGCGGTGAGAGGTTAGGTCTCACGGTCGGTTTTCCAGAGTGGGTCCTGGTCCTGTCCCCTTGAGAATGTCTCTGTGCTTCTCACATATCTGGACACGCTTCAAAAAGCAGCATTCCTACGTTTCCTGGGCCCTTCTGGAAGCGGGCAAATGCGCTGGATACGCGGTGCGGACAGAAGGGCTCCCGCAGTCTTGCTGCTGACCTTCACTGTGCAGAAAACGCAGGGTCTGAGGAGCGCGGTGAAGCCACGTCCGCCCACGTGCATGTCCCGGGACTGCGCTGAGACAGACCGGTGTCTGCAACCATGGGCAGACGGGTGGCAAGTGGAGGAGATGGAACAAGGGTGCGCAGGTCGTGCGTGCACCCACGTTCGCTGCTCTCCCCAGATCCCAGTTCTAGAAACAGCTCGGTGCCGGAGGGTCTCGCGGTCAGACCCTAACCCGACAGGATGTTCCTCTCCAGCGGTGGCTGCGTTGGGACGACACGGTGGTGAGACATGCAGTCAAGGAAGCTGGAAACAAGACGCCACCCTCCCAACGCCAAGACGACGAGCTCATCCTTAATTCACTGGGACGCCCACATTTATTCCCGCCGAGGAACGCATGACGGAGGGTCTGCCGTGACCCTCCAAGCGTCCCAGCGGCGTAAGAGCCCGACCCACGATCGCGTCTCCTGGAATGTGGAGGAGAAGCTGGGAGATGCTCCAGCCTCTTCCCCCAACTTTCCCCCCCTGCGCAGCCCGAGCTCCCAGCGCCGGCACCAGAACTGGGACCAGCTGGGACCTTCCCGCGACCATGCCTTGCTCTTTTGCCTCCCGTCCAGATCAATTCAGTATTTTCTTTAATTGATATGTCCAGTGTGTCTTCAGAAAGGCACATCGCGGAGCGTTTGAGCTCGATTTCCCGTGGACAGCGTGTCCACAGCAGCTCTACCGCCGGCCCCCAGAAACCCCCTTGTGTGCTCGTGTGAGCCCCAGAGCACGTGTTTCGCGTCCGGTGCTCTGCCCGGCTTCTGGACGTCTCCAGCGTTTCCGCGGACGGCCGCGGCGTGTCTCTTTCCTTATGAGTTACTGCCTCACGCTGCGCATATGCTGCGGTTTCGTTACCCGGCAGGACGCACAGAACAGTACGCACCTGTTTTAGTGGGCTTCGGGGCTGTGTGTGACGTTTGCCCCTCATGGGTCGTATCTGCTAGCGTGGTCGGGGGACATGTCCGCTGGCCAGATGCCCACAGGGAAAAGTTGTGCTAAGCTCACCCCGCCCCTCCGCGTCTTCGTCAGGATCTCACGCCTCCTTCTCTCGGACCTGGAGCAGACCATGGTGTTAATGGGCTTTTAAAAATCTTGAGGCCTGAGAGCATAAAGATAAATCTCGTATGTTCTTGGCCCTGTTAATTCTGTATGAATTTTGGAGTAGACTTTTTCCATACACTGGCAGTACCTCCTGGGATTTTTGTTGGTGCTATGTTGACTGCAAATCGATTTGGGGGAAAATCGGTGTCTTCACAGTTTTGAGTCTTCTGGCCCATACGTGCAGTACGTCCCCTCATTTATTTAGGTCTTGATGAATTTATGTCGATCATGTTTTATAGTTTGTAGTTGTGGTTTTTATTTTTTTTATTTTTTATTTTTATTTTTTTTTAAGATTTTATTTATTTATTTGACAGACAGAAATCACAAGTAGGCAGAGAGGCAGGCAGAGAGAGAGAGAGGAGGAAACAGGCTCCCTGCCGAGCAGAGAGCCCGATGTGGGATTCGATCCCAGGACCCTGATGTCATGACCTGAGCCGAAGGCAGCGGCTTAACCCACTGAGCCACCCAGGCGCCCCTGTAGTTGTGGTTTTTAGAGCACAGGTCTCTCCGGTTTTCTGTTGGGTTTTTATATATATGTATTTGGTTTTTACGCCATTACAAATGGTAGATGTAAACACTTTTCTCATCTCCGACTCGTGGCATGTGCAAGCGTGATTGATTTCTCTATATTGACCTTGTGCCTAACGATCTGGTACATTCACGTATTTGATCTAATAATTTTTCTGCGGATTCTCTCCGTTTTCCTAAGTATGCAATCACGTCATTGGCGGGAAACGACGGGCTGGTATTTTTCCTTCTAACCCCTACATTTAGGAACATTTTCCTTCCTCGTTGCCCTCGTGAGGACCTCCTCACAGAATAGCATTGTTGACAGCACGTTGTTCCCAAACTCCGGGGAAAAGCGTGTACTGGGTCGTTATTAAGTGTAATATTTGCTATCAATTCATCAGGCCCGGGAGTGTCTTTGGATCCTTCCGCAGTCAGCGTGGACGCGGGATTCCATACGCATTTTCTCATTTCCCGGGATGACTATGGACCCTCCTCCTGTCTTCCGCCCGCGTGGCCGTTTGAACCTGCTCGAGCGGGTAGAAGCTGGGTCTGTTCTGGTGACCCGTTTGTCCTTCGATGCGGCCTGGACGGAGACCTGGGGTGCTTGTGACGTCGGTGTAGCCCAAATTCCAGCTTCGTGCCCCCAACTCCTGAGGCCCCTGGAAGTTCTCGACGTCTCATTGGCTGTTGTTGATGACGTTTGACGAGCTTACTTTTTTGCCGTTAACCACATACACATACGTCCTTCTTCAGGGCAGTCTTGGGTTCACAGAAAAACCGGGAGGAGGTTCAGGGTTTCCTGCACACACAGAGCCTCCCTCCGTCCCCCTCACTGGAGGTCGTGAGCCTGCACTGACACGTCGCAATCACTCTCAGGAGGTAATAGGCCTGTTGGGGCTCACTTGGGCGTCGTATATCCCCTGGTTTGGGTGAACACGGGAGGACACGTGTCATACAGAGTGTTTTCACTGCCCTTGAACCCCCCTCCTCCCTGTGATCGCCCCTCCCCACGCCACTATGTCTTTTGCATGACCCTTATGTCACACTTGGGCCAGCTCCCAAGTGTGAGGTTTGCTGGTTCAGAGCGTGACCCTCTGGGAAGTCTCATGTTCTCTCCCCAACAGTCCTTGGGGATGGGGGCCACGTGCAGGATTCCAGCATCTCCAGCAAGGGGCCTCCTGAGGGCCGGGTGCCTGGGGCCGAGGGCAGGGAGTCAGGAGACGCCAACATGGGATCTACATGAGCGTGCATATACGTGTGTGTTCTGCTGTCACGAGGCCTCCAGACCCTAACCTCGTCCCGAACCCCCAGCGCTCCGGCTCTGGTGACTCCATGCCCCCTCACACTGCTCTCACCGTAGCCTCCTCTCGTGGCATGAGCATATTTGCTGTGACGTTTTCTGGAGCTCGCATACTACGGATACATCGTCTATGTCAGGGAGATGTTGGAAGGATAAGGAAGACCGTCAGACTCTCCTGAAAACCTGTCATCCGGAGGTAATCCTCCAGGAATTGTGCTCCGTTTGTCCTTGACGACGTGCTCTGGAAATCCAGTGCCCGGACACGGAGCCGCTGCCCGTGTCTGCTGTGGGCATCGAAGACTGCACGTCACCTGCCCAGAGCGAGAGTCACTGCAGGGAGGTGGACGGACCTCAGGGCCCCGGGAATCAGCCCAATTTGAAGAGCAGAGTGCCGGGTGGTTGGTGTTGAGAACTGGGGAGGGATGGGCTCCCGAGGCCTGTGTCTGTCCCAGGCGGGCCAGGCGCCGCTGCCGCATGACCCAGGCCTGCCAATCCTTGCCCCGCGGGGCTCACGGCCTGGTGGGTTGCCTGACTGGGGCCGTGGGTGGGTGGGCAAGGCTGGGCGCCTCCGCCCTGCTCAGGGTAAGCCCCGGCGGGCCCAGCGTCCACGGACTGGTGCCCCGTCTCCCACCAGGTCCCTCCGGGTGCATCTGGTTTCCTGGCACACGCATGAGGAGGGGTCCCCTTAACGGGTGGAACCCCCAAGCCAGGGAGTCGGAGTGGCGACAAGATCCTCATGGGGGGCTCTGGTTCCCTTCCTTCCCTCCAGCCTCTCACACCCGCTGGCTCCGGAGATGCAGCGAAGTCCTTGACCATCGTCCGGGTTCTTCCCAGGCTCATGGGAGGAGAGAGAGGCATGTGGGAACGACCCTGGGCATCTGGCGAGTGTCCACGACAGAGACACGGGAGTTACGGAGCAGGTCTCTATTCAGAAAGGCCAGCGAACGGCTTTAGAGACGAGGCAACACAGAGCCTCGGTTTTGAAGGGTGAGTAAGAGTTTTCCAAGGGCAGGGTGTTTCAGGTGCATATTCCAGAATAATCCCGGCACGGCCAGCGGAGGGACAGAGACTGCCTGGGGAGCAGGGAGACGGTACCAGGCCAGGGATGCAGGGCCCGGGAGGTGGGCAGAGAGGGGGTGGTGGGACACGCCGGTGACCTGGAGCCCCTGGGCAGCGAGTTAGACGTCGCTTGTAGCCCGTGAGGGCTTGGAGCTTGGAGACCGTGAGGGGCTGGGGCTTTGCGCCAGCTGGGCACGGCCGTCGGGGGAGCCTTGGCGGGCAGGGGGGCACCTCGTAAGGGATCTGACGAGACCTCGCACATCTTTATCAAGCGTGATGTCGACACTCCGCCGGCTGGCTGTGAGTCTGTCCAGAGGCCCCCTCCTCCCCAGAGGGGACATAACCCAGAGCTGCATTTATTGCTAGCGTCCTGAACTGCCTTCTTTTCTCCGGGCATACATGGCCCTCGTCTCCATCACCTCCCACCCGGAGAAGCAGGGAGGCATCTGTTCCGGGAGGAGTTGAGGGTTGGGGCTGCTTGCCCGGATGCTTGGACGGGATCCACTTCAGCCAGTGCTGACACGGGCAGGTAGGGGTGGGGAGCGGCAGTCTCCCGCCGCGGGGCCGCCCCCCTGCACCCCAGGGCTCACAGGCCAAGTCGTTCTGGGGTAACAGACTGAGGGCGTGGGGAGGGAGGGGCAGGAGGGGTGGGGGGTCAGGCCAGCGAATGCAGTCAGAGGCTACAGGCACAACGGGGCAGGAACCCTTGGGCGACGCTGGCAGGTGGAACACAGTCCCCGTCCGCCTGCCGACGTGTGATCCTTGCGAGAAGCCCCGAGCATTGGCGGTGGCCCAGGTACGTGGACGGAGGAGCTGGGGTGCAGAGAGCTGGGCGGTCGGTGGGCCAGGGGGCTGCTGTTGGTGGAGAGCGAGCACGTGGTAGCCCATTTAATTCAATTCTTACCGGTACCTTGCGAGGTAGACATCTTTATACCCATTTTGCTGATGAGGAGACGGAGGCTCCCAGCGGGGAGACCGTGAGTCTGGGGATAGCGCGGCCGGTGGGGAGAACCACACAGGGAGGCGGGGGCAGAGACACGGTCCTGTCTTCGTCCTTCACTCGGACCCGCACGGGGCGGCCACGGGACGGTTTGAGCAGAACAGTGATGGGTCCCCCCTCATGTTTTAAAAGGGTCACTCTGGGCACTGCGGCTAGTGACTGTGCAGACAAGCACACGCCCAGCCCGATGGCAATGATTTGGGGGCAAGATAAGGGTGGCTTCGTGGGTCTGGGTGCCGGAGCAGAGGGGGCGGCCAGAGGCCAGTTTCTGGACACCATGCAGGGGACACGAGATGGAACAGGCGGCCGAGTATTGGTTGTTGGGCTTGCAGTGCTGGGAGGTGAGTGAATGTGACTTAACGAGAGTTGCGGGTCCTTCGAGAAGCCACGTCCAGGGGCCACGACATGGGGAAGGGGGTACTGACTGAGCCCCCAGGGATCCTGCACAGTGCCCCCCTGCCAGCTCTCCAGGGTCAAACAGCTGTGTCCGCTCACGTGGCCAGAGTCGCTGGGCACCGATTTCCCCGCCGCGGGCACGGGAGACCTGACCTTTCAGGAGCATTTATAGTACCGACCGGCGGATTGTAGACACGGCGTCAGTGGTAACACTGGGAGGGCGGCCTTCCCTGCCAGCCCCAGAGCGCACTCCCGGCCACGTCGCTCTCACGTGGAGTGCAGCCTTACTGGACGCCTGCTCGGGGCCGGGCCTGGGCATCCACGCTGTCCTCGCGGAGTGGGCCGGGAGAAGGGGTCCCTCTCAAGGCGGCAGCCACGGGATCCAGGTCTAGACTCCCATCTGGCCAGAACTTGGTGCCCGGGTGCCCGGCCCCTCCCCGGAGCTCACCAGACCAGACGTGCAGTCCCCCTCCCAGGCTCTGCTAAAGCGGGCTTCAGGCTGAGTCCTGGGGAGGGAGCCGCCCACCAGGCCCAGGGACAGGACCCGCCTGCGGCCTTCTCTGGCCTTTGTCCCAACAATCCCCCAGGCAGAGTCTGCACCAGGGAGATGGCCCAAAGAGCCCACCTGCCACCGTGGTGCACTGGGCGCAGGGCAGCTCCCGTCCACCTCGTCTAGCCACCCCAGCCTGCTCTCCTCCACTGCCCTGTGGCGGTGCCCTGGGCGGGCGAGCCGGAGCCCAATGGGGCCCCAGATGGAGGCCAGAGAGGAGCTGGGCTCTGGCCGGGCCACACTCTTGCTCCCTGACCCTGGGCCTTGTGGGACGCTCCAGCAGCCACCGCCCCCTGCTCCCACCACGAGGCAGCCATGCCTTCAGCTCTGAGCCGTGTCTCTTCCCCCATGGCTGGCCTGCGGTGGCCAGCAGGTGCTAACTGGATCGAGGGCCTCTGTCCCAGCATCACGTTGCATGCCATATGCCTGCCGGGGGGCCTGTCCGCTGCACACAGCATCCCCTCTGCGCTGCCAGAGCCAGCGGGAATCAGCCTCCCCCCCACAACCCCTGCACCTCTGTTTTCTTTCTGGCCAGCCAAGGACATGGCCCTCCGAGCCCTTGGAGAAGCAGATGGCCTCTGTGCAGTCTCCGAGCCCAAGGGGTGATGGGCCATTTGCTGGGGCAAGTTAACTTATGGACGAAACCCCAGGATTTTATCTCCCTGATGGCGACCGGTGGAGTGAGCTGTGACCTCGTGGTTGATATGTGCTTCCCGCCTCACTGGTCCCTGGAGGAGGAGGCTTTCCTGTCTGAGCCCTGCCTGGAGGAGGAGGCTTTCCTGTCTGAGCCCTGCCTGGAGGTGGAGGCTTCCCTGTCTGAGCCCTGCAGGTCCAGGATAGAAAGCCTGGGAGCAGGCCCCCCTCTGGAAGCTGGGGTGGGGTCTCCCTGTGAGGATAGGAGGTCTCTGAGGCAGGGCTCAGGGAGTGTGGACTGAGCTGCTTTCCTTGTTAAACCTGTCGGCAGCCCTGTGTGCTTGTCACACACTTCCAAAGTCATTCTTTTATTTGAGCTTCCAGAGAGACACATCGAGGCATTAGTTCATTGACTCATTCGTCCTGGAGCATGTCTTCGTGCAGGCGCTGTGCGGGGTGGATGGCCTCATACCCCTGACGCCCTCCACATAGGGAATCGGAGGTCTCCCGTGAGGCTCAGCCGCGGACCAGAGCCCCTGATCCCTGCAGCCCCGGCCGACATGGATGCAGCTGCTGAAGGGGACCCAGGACACGGACAGGCCCAGACCGCCTTGCCCCATGGGTTGGGCTGTGGAGGGAGGGACCTCCAGACCCTTCCCCATCAGCTGCATTACTGAGCAGAGGAAACATTCCTACTGGGAAAGACTCAGCTCCAACGGGTCACAAACCACGCGTCCACATTCGGTAGACTCTGGGGCACCCAGAAGCGCAGGGAGAGAGAACTTTCGGATAAAGTTGCAGTCATCCTGCTCGGAGGCCGTTGCCATGGTTACCCAAAGTCTCCGGGGCTATGTCTCACGTGGGTGGGAGCCGGTAGGTGTTTGCCACAGGGAGCCCGAATGACCGAAATGGCGTGGAGGGTGGCAAGCGATAGGGCCCCCCAAAACCCTCAAGGGATCGGTGACACCGAGTCCCGATCGCATGCAGTCATACCCCTCAGCTCTCCGGGCACCAGGCAGGTGCTGTGTGAGGCGCTTTGCATACCAATTCCACCGACCCTCAGTGTCCACGGGAAGGAGGGCATGTCCTGTGTCACAAGGGTGGCCCTCAGGCCCTTGTGCATCGCACACAGATGGTCCAGCCGGTGCCAGCCCCGGCCCTTGGACTCTGAGCCCCGGGGGCAGGCACGGAATCCATTCTGTGCCTGCAGGGACAGGGTCCTAGGGCCCGAAGGCAGCGCCTCCCTCTGCCCCCCTTCTCCCTGGTGGCCTCTCTCCCGTGGGACCTTCCGTCTCCCAGGGACCCAGAGCCTAGTTCTCTAACCCTTCCCTGGCCCCCACACTGCTTTGCCAAATGCCCGATGGGGCGCTCGCTGCCCAGTCCTGGTGCTGCCACTGCCACCGTGCGGAGGGGACCTGTGATCCTGGGGGACCTCAGAGTAGGTGGGATGTGCTGTTGGCTGTCTTGGTGGCCAGGGTGGGCGGAGCTCCTGTCTGGCCATGCTCACCTGCCCTGGCCACGCCCCATCGTCTGTCTGTCTCTCCCGCACCCTCGGTCCCTCAAGCTTTCCTGTTCTCCCGTCACTGGCTTATTGGGGGAACACGCTTCAGTCCCCGACGGGCACCAGACCCCGTGCTGGCCTCAGAGATGAAATGCTAGTCCCTGCCCTCGTGGTGCCCACCATCTGGAGAGGGGCACAGGGGCATCCGAGGCCCTCCCGGTTGCTTTGCGATACAAGGAGGGGGAAGCCACAGACACCCAGAGGCCTGGGCCAGCTTTCCTGGGAGGCGAGAGGGTTTATGGAGCGTGGCCTCCGATGTGGGGAAGGAGCCAGCAGAGTGGGCTCTACGCTGGTTCCTGAGGGGAGCCCTCGAGCCAGCTCGGGCCCAGTGGCAGTCGGGCCCTGGGTTTCTGGAGCGTTCTCTGATAGATGGGCCCGGCTTGTCCTAAGTGGACTGAACCCACCACGCGCTTGACATGGACGCATGCCACCGCAGAAGAACCCACGCGGCCACGGTGCCACGCGGAGGCCGCGGTTCCCGTGAGGGCCTCCTCGGACTGGCTGCTGTACACACTTGGGGCCCTTCTGTGTCGTCTCACTCCCGAGAGCACATCCTTGTCCGCGCAGCCCCCAGCCCCTGAAGGACACGTCGGTGGCTTCCGAGCTCGGGCGATGCCGGGGAAGCCACTGTGCATAGACCCCGGAGGAGGAAGTGCGCCTTGATGCTCCCGCCCGCCCTGGTCCCCAGAAGGTGAGTGTCTGCTGAGAGAAGACGTGACACCCAACATAGGACTGTCCGTGAAACCCACGGTATGGCCGCAACCCAGGGCAGCCCCGTAACCAACAGCTAATTAACCAAACCCTCAGCTCGCGAGGTCATGGACACGGCACAGGGGCTGCTCCTCCTTTCGGTGGTGGGACCCAAGTCAATAATTCAGGAGTGTCTCTGCGCCTCTGGCAAGTTTGACGGCGGCAGTTAAGCTAAGGTTCTGCTGGGAATGCCGTGTTTCTGCTGTTCCTGGACTTCCGACCCCCGAGAATTTAATTCTGCTCCTTTAATAATTCCTGGGCATGTGGGTTCTGTTGAGTGAGCAGCTTCCCTCTCACAGAAATCAACTCAGACCCTGGAGCCACTCGCTGCATATTCAGGAAGACAGAGCCCTGCTTCGCTTGGGTGCCAGCAGGAGCGGGAAGCAGCCCGTTCTGGAGGCAGCTGAGGGCCAGGCGACCCTGCCCGGGTGTGCGGGACCGGGGGCCAGGTGGGCCTCCTAGCGCCCCTCTGAGGAACCACCTGCCGGAGGTTGCATGGTGATCTGGGCTAGAAATGCAAGCCACTCCTCCATCATTCACGCCTTCCTTTCTGCAACAAAATTTACATTCCAGTCACTGGACTGGGTACCAGAGAAGGTGAAGACGGGAAATGTGTGTTCCTCGAGGAGTCCTTATGGCCTTTGAGGGAAACACAGACCGTGTGGAAGACAGGCATGGTGGGATCAAGGTGCTGGGAACATCAGGTCATCCTGTAGTCTGGGTTCCACTGACCAGCACCTGACCCTGGAGGGCCTGGTCAGACCCCCATCTGCAGAGCCTTGGAACTGAATCAGGAGGCTTGCCATGGCTGGAACCATCAGGAAAAGCTAAAGGAGAGGAAATACTTTTTTACCCTGTGGCTGAGTTGAACATGCTGGTCTGCAGAGAGATAGAAATAAAGACCGAGGGCCCAAGAAGGAAAAAAGGGAAGGAGGCCTTTCCCACATAAAAGCAGGAGTTAAGTGGGATCTTCCTGCATTTCTAGGTTTGATTCTGGGCCCCACTGAGGCTGTGCTACTGTCTTAATCTTGCAGTTCTGCAGGATGCCCCCATGTTCTCACAACCAGACCCTCTTTCAGCCTGAGCTAGCCCGAGCGGGCTTCTGATGCTGGCAGAGAGAGGGGTTGACCCCGATTGTGCTGAGCTGATTTGGATGTGTGTTGGACAAGAGGGGCGTCCTGGAAGCCAGGGTCAGGGGATGCCACGCCTCTGGGGAGGGCAAGCTTAGCAGAGGATCATGTTAAATTCCGGTCTCGGAGGAGGACTGGCGGCAACAAACACGGGCAAAGAATACCAGACATTCTCCCAAGTGCTCCCGGAGGGTCTGCCGGTTAGCCCCGGGGTGGGGTGGGGTGGGGGCCTTGCTGGGAAACAGGCTGGCATCATCCCATTTCTCAGATGGAAAATGGAACCCACCAGGGGTCGCGTGGTTTGCCCATGGCCGAGTGACTCAGAAGCCAGGCAGCCTGGAGCCCAGGTTGCCGCACCACTCTTTCTAGCCCCGGGTTCAGTGGGGAGTGTGGGGGACATTGTGGCCCCACTGAGGGCAGGCTGGGCCTTTTGTGCAAGGCTGCAGAGCTTGGCTTGGGTTCCGAGGGACGGGCGATTCCCTCTGAGTCTGTGCCGATGGCCGAGAGTGCAACGAGGAAACCTGTCGTTTCCACGGCGAGCTCTGTGGGCTTGTCGTGTCGCCGGCTGCTTGTGACCTCCTGACTGTGTATTCGATCCAGCCAAGAAAGTTCAGAGGCCGAGCTGGGGAAGCACCCATTTAGGGGATGCTGAATCCATTAACACGGTATTTTTGAAAAAGTCTCAGCTGGAGGAAAATATTTAAATAGAAGTCATTAGTGAGCATATTTCTGAAGCCGGCAGTGCCTAATAAGCCAAAATTGCTTTCCCTAAAAACGAAACCCATTGAAGGTTTTCAGCCCCCTTTTTGAAGTGCTCAATAAGGGAGAAAAAAACCCGCAGCTCTCCCTGGATGGAAACTGCGGAGAGGCAGGAGTGCTTTCTGGTCAGGCATTGTCCAACCACAGCGACACAAATCAGCCCTTTAGGATAATTTATATCTCGGAGAGGAGTTCGGAAATGGGTCTGCTTGGAGCTAAAAGCGTCGTAAATAAGCCTCCCAGCTGCAGTGGGGGCTCCAGACTGGCCTCCTGGCCTTCCGCCTGACACTCCTGGCCTGGTCCTCCCAGGCCGGGCCACGGCTACCGCCCCCTGGCTGCAGGGTCCCCCTCTGAAACCCCAAAGAGGGTCTGGGCAGAGCCAGGACCTCCCCACTCCTATGTGGGCTCGTTAGGCCCTTGCTGAGAGCCGGGACCGTTGGAGGAACCTGACACTGATAAGAATGCAACCCCAGTTATAGGATCATAGCACACACACAGACAAAACTGTACGAATGTGTGTTCATGCTAGTGGGGGCATGCCTGCGTGTGTCCGTGGAGGCACCTGACCCAGCTTGGGGGAGTCGGAGAATTTAACCTGGGGGGTGGATGCTTGGTCACATTCTGGATGGGGCTGGAGCAAGGTGGGTAGCAGGTCTGGCTGGATCAAGCCAGCTGTGGCTCCTGAGTCCCCGCCTTGTAAGACCTCAGGGGATCCCAAGGAAGGGGGACTTGGCCAGGGCTACATTTTAGAGAATGTAAAGGCCCACATTTTAAGATGAGATTATTTTTCTCCACCTTTTCCCTCAGAAAATATTCCCCTGGAAGTCTGTTGTGCAACAAACAGGACACTGTCTGCGCTGTTGGGAAGATGTGGTGGTCGGAGAACCCCCAATCTGTTGACAAAAAAAACAAAACAAACAAACAAAAAACCAGAAGGAAACAAAGAAACTGAACACAGACGGAGTAATTCATTATTTCCTGGAGGCTGTCTGCAGGACTGTTGAGAGCTATTAGGAGCGGAACTCGGAGAGGTTATCTCTATGACGCCGGAGAGAGATAGATTCTTCCAAGGAGACAGCCCCAGTGATGGGGGAGAGCGAGGGCATGGGGGCCACTGAGGCTGTACCTCTCTGGGGTCCTGCCTCTTGGGGAGGGAGTAAGGGAGGCAGGCTGGTGAGGGGCCCGGGCCTCCCTGTCCGCCTGGAAACCGAGGTGGCACGGCTCTAGGGGCTCCGGGCTCTCGCTGTCACTTTCCTTCTTGCGGCTCCCTAGAGCTCTGGGGGAGCTGGACAGAGAAGGGTGGGGATCCTGACGCCCATCCGAGCCAGGCCACTGCTCCCTCCACGGTAGGCAGGGGTCAGACTGAGATGTGGGTGGGGACTGGTGGTGACGTGCATGGGGCTCTCCCAGGGAGTCCGAGGGGAGTCGGAGGCCGGGGAAAACCGTCTTGGCCTGAGATTCTGTGGGTCAAACTCATACACACAGAACCACGGCGAGAGGGCCCCAAGCCCCCACGGCAGCAGCCATGACCAGAGGCTGGTCTGGGGACTGTGGTCTTGTGGGGGCAGGACTCCTGCCCCCTTCCCTGCCCACATCCCATTTCCAGCCCCTGGAGGAGAGCTTCCAGCGGCCCCGGACAGAGGTCAGACGGCCGTGGGCATCCCGTCCCTGCTCACCTGCCAGCCCAGGGACTTCTCAGCCTCCCTGAGCCATCCAGGGGCACGTGCGTCCGGAACCAGCTGCCAGCACGGTCCGTGACCCCAGACCACCTCTCTCCTGCCCCTGCGCCAGCACCCTCCATCCCCACTCCCACTCCTCTGAGCCGGTGCAGGGGGTCGGCCACCGTGTGTGAGCTATGCAGGTATTCTCCTTCCCCGTAGTGGACACACTCCTTCTGGCACCCCATGCACAGAGGACGGTGGGCACCTCCCAGTTTCCGGGGAATGGTACCCGTGACCCTCAGCCCTGTCCGGGAGTCAGGTCTAGTGTTAGAAGCAGACACGGACCCAACGGGCACCCAGATGAGGACATAACTGCAAAGGTTCCTAACATGCCGGGAGGAAGTCACACACGGGGTCGGGGCACGGGCCCATCTCGCTTCCTCCTCCTCATCCCCACTCTCCATATGGGTAGACCGAGGCTGGGGGGTGGGGGTGAGCAGAGCCACAGGGCCAGAGCCTCAGCCCTGCGTTTCTGCTCCTCCTCAGCAGAAGGTCCTGCCTCGGATCCTCTGTAGGACCACAGAGGAAGGGAACAGAAGGAACTAGAACACAGGGAGCTCTTCACCCGGTGAGCCTGCCCTGCCCTGCCCTGCATGGAACAGCTCTCCCCTCTCCCTGTCCCCAGGTCCCTCCATGCAGCCACAGATCCCTCAGTTAGGCGGCCCTCTTCCCCTGTCCTTTCCGAGTCCCCTGGGCACTGCCGGTGACATCGGCCACATCCTCTGGGACTCAACAGTGTCCTTCTCATGAAAGTCCCTCCTACCTGAGATGGGGGATGGCACGTGCGTGTGGATGTGAGGCGGCTGCCGGAGAAGGAAGCCAGAAGCTTCTCTGGATGGAGGAGGGTCCGCTATGCGTGCCCCTCGGGAAGGGTCGGAGAGGACAGGAATGTGGCCTATATACCTTGCAGGTTTGCGGGAATGATGGCCTAGTGAGGTGCCCAGCACCTGGGCGTCCTCCCTCCAGGGGATGGCAGGGGGCAGCGGCCCCACGGCACTGTCTGGGCAGTGAGCAGGGAAAGGTCACAGGCACAGCCCTGGCCCTCCTTCTCTGGCCCCTTGTCTCCCCATCCGGACTTCTACTCAACCACAGTCTGGGGGGGCCCAGTGGGCCAGGGTCGTGCCCTCAAGAGCTCCACTCACATGGGAGTGACATTCCTCAGAACCTGGTGGGCCCCAGGCTGGATATCGGGCCTCCCACACTTCTATGATTTGGAAATGCCACCTGTGGGTACTTGCTGGACGCCCTCTGCCCAGCAAGGCCACCCTGATGTCCTGGCACCCACCTCGCCGGCCAGCTCCCTGGGCTGCAGAGAAGGCATCACCCCATCGTGATCCCTTCTAACAGACATGTCTCCAGAGGGCCCCCCACGGGAGCACGAGGCAGCCTTCCCAGGCCACTCTGGGTGGGGAGCAGGGAAGCCTGTGGGCCAGCAGCCGAGGGCTCCGTGGTCAGAGCAGGAGGTTGCTTGGAAGCAGGTGGCTGGGCGCTGGTGCCCCATCATCCCACCGAGGCCGGTGGCAGGGGATCAGCTCCGTGAAGCCTTCATACTCTCCCCAATGCAGGGTCTCGCTGGCGGCCAGCTGAATCCCCCAGATGACTGCGGGAGGGCTGGATGCAGGAGCCTATGGCCTGAGGGGGCGGGAGCTGTCTCTGAATTCCTGGGAAGCTCCATAGCCAACCACTGGGGACCCGCTCGGATTCATTAAAAATATGTCATGCTAGACTTATTGCATTTAAAAAAATCAATCAATTATTTATTTAATAAATATTTAGTGAGCGTGTCTATGTGCCAGGAATTAAGTTGGAGCCCAAGGACAGAGCTGTGAACGAGACAGACAGTTCCCTGGCTGTGCGGTGGCTGGCAACCCAGGTGTGGAGGCCTGTGACGGTCCGGAAGGAGACGAGAGACAAAAACACGGGTGTCCTGGGGCACGATGGCGTGATGCATTTTCTGCAGCCCGGGAGCTGGTCAGCGAGCCACATCAGGGCGGCCTTGCTAGTCGGGGGTGGGGGGTGGCGGTCCAGAAAGCACTCACAGGTGGCGTTTTCAGATCATAGGAGTTGGGGAGACAGTGCTGTACACAATATTTGCTGGGATGTGTTGTGTGATTTCTCCGCAGCAGGCCGCGCACTGCACCTGCCACACGCGTTTTATTGAGCCTCCTGACAGCCCGCGTCGTCTCTCTTTCATAGGCAAAGACGGTGAGGCTCAGAGAGATGGTGACTTTCCCCAGGTGGGAGGGGAGGTGCGGAGCTGGGACCCGAGCCCCTGCCCAGGCTGCTCACCCTGCGGCCCGTGACCACCAGGCTGTCCCCGTCGATGAAGGGCAGAAATGGGGGCTGACGGCCCACACTTCACTGGGTATTTCCTGAGGTGGAGGGCCAGGTGGCCGCCGCGGAGGAGCAGGGCCGTGGTGAGGGCGCGGGCTGGGTCTGCAGCCCTGTGTGCCCGCGGGACTCAGCGACCTGAATGAGGCTGGCCAGTCTCCTCTGCAGCCACCGCCAACCTTACCCCAGCCACATCGATTTACCGGGAACTCCTCCAACATACCGCGTGTTTCTCACCTCCCTACCCTCACGCAGGACAACTCCCCTGCTTGGAATGGTGCCTGCTCCCTGGAACTCAGGTCATGCCTACTTCCCCTTAAAGAGTCCGCTGAAATGTCACCTCCTCCATGAAGCCTTCCCTGAATTCCTCTAAACTTTCAGTGTCACGCCCACAGCAGGCAAACGCTGCTTGTGCTCCGCTACCAGCAGAGGAATGGTTTTGGCCAAGTGGCGACGGCTTGAAGCTACAAGCCCCTCAGCAGGTGCAGTAGGGCTCCTTGTTTGTGGTACGTTCTCACTTCGGGCGTGTTTCCTTGCCCAGGGCTCCACACTGGACACTCCCTAGAGGGACTGCCTTTTCTGATCAAAGAGTCTTCTTAGTTCAACACAAAATCTAATGCAATGGGTGCTTTGCTCAGTGATTAAGTGAAAGGAAGGAGGAAGGATGGGTGGGTAAACCAGTGACCGATGTGCAGTTAGGAGACAATGTACCTACTTGGAATCCAATCACGGATCCAGAAAGAGAGAAGCAGATGGCGTCAAGAGACAGACACAGAGGCAGGACTGGAGTGGGAGCAGAGGGTCTGGTCTCTCACTCCAGACCTGCAGGGGAGTGGGAGGTGGCGACTTGACGGTCAGTGGTAACTGGACATGTCAGTCCCACTGTGGGACCGCCAACGTGTTAGCGAACCTTCTGGGATATGGATGAAGATGACGTGGGGACAGCGGTCGAGCAGTCCCAGCCGTGCTGACAGGACAGCTGTGAGGTAGAGCTCGATGGGGGATGGGAGTGGCTCCACTGTCAGGCCTAGTCCAGGAGGCCTCCTTGGGTCCTCCTATGGGTCACCGCTGCCACAGAGGAGGCTTCGTCCCAACCCTGACCCTCCGTATACCTTACCGGCGGCCCCCACCCGTCTCCAAGCCCTTCTCCAGCACTTCCTGGATTCTGCTGTCTCCCTCCTCCTGCATGTCTCTCCCGGAGACTGCAGCTGCTCTTACCTCTCTCCCGTGCCCCCTGGAGGGCTTTTCACAGCAGGTGCCGTGTGGCACTGGGCACACAAAAGGCACAGATGCCCAGCCAACCTTTCTCTTTCCCGAGACGACTCTCCACCCTTGCAGGAGCACACAGCCTTCACAGCTTAAGTGCTGTCCCACGAGCCCCCCTGGAAGAGCTCCTGGGCTCCACGCGCTGTGCCCGTCGGGCATTCGTCCACTTGGGGCGTCAGGAGCTTCCTCTGGAAGGTGGCACAGGAAGGCAAACCCTGCCTTACTGTGAGTCTCCAGTGAGATAAAGGGCAGGAGGCAGCTGGGCCAGCGTCACCCACGTGAGCCCCGGGCAAACACTCACAGTCTGTAAGGGACACGCACAGGGGCTCTTCTGCCAAGCCAGGAACACTGGGGCAGCACTGGACGTGTCTGACCCCGGTACCCTCTCACCCAGCACGCCCACAACTCCAGAGGGGATCGACTCTGTTCTAAGTATGGGGCTTGGATGTGTCCCCTCAAGCCAGCCCCTTCCGCTCTGGTGCCACCAGGCTGTCCTTCACACAGCGGGTTCACACAGCGGGTCTCCGACGGGTCCCAGTCCAATCCCTTCCTTGCCCGCCCTGCACCTGTTGAAAAGCTGTTCCTCTGAGTCTCGCCAAGCAGCTCTGCCCCTAGCGGTCGTGAGACGCACGAAACTCCCTTTTAGGAAGCCAGGGTCAGAGCTGCACCACAGCCACCTGCTCCCGCAGCCTCTGCTGCTGCTCAGCCTCGGGGAGCATCTCAGCAGCCAGCCCTGGGTGAGGACAGCCCCCCCATGCACCCGCAGGGGTGCTGCTGTGGCTTGGAGGTTTCTGAGGAGCAGGGGTAGGGGAGACACTTGGAGGGGAAATCCTTGGGGTTGGATCCAGCCCTTTGCAAGGGGGGGGGGACTTTGGATAGCCCTGTGGTTGTATACCCGAGTGTCTGTATCCGAGCCTGCTGCCACGTGTGTGTGTGTGTGTGTGTATGCACGCGCGTGCACGTGTGCCTCTGGGTCCCTGCCCTGTGTGACTCTCTGCAGGAGTGTGGCACTGCTTCCGTGGGCGACTGTATCTAGGTGTGGGTCAGTCCCCGAGGGTTGGTGTGGGGCAGTGTAGTAGCTGCCCTGAGCCTGCCGGTGGGGGACAAGGGTCTGGGATGTGTCCGTGCGATGGTGCCTCTGTGTGTGGCTGTGCCCATGTGTCTGTGTACGTGAGGATGTGGGTGTCCGTGTCCAGCCGCGGATGGGACAGTGAGTCAGTGTGTGTCTGACTGTCTTGGCACCGGAGTACCACCAAGTGTGTGACACTGTGTGTGCCTGTCACCGTGTCCCGTGTGGTCTGTGAGTGGGTCTGTGAGTGGGACAGAGCTGTGTGTGGGTGGGTGTAAGCGCGAGTGGGTGTCCGCGGGGCTGGGAAGCAGTGACTCGGTTTGTCTCCATCAGCCGGTGCCCCATCCCCGTGCGTCTCGGTGATGTGGCAGTGTGGACACGCGTGCGAGGGTGTGAGCGCCAATGCACCCGCCGGCTGCGTGCACCACACCAGCGGGGCCCTGCGTGTGCGCGCGAGGGTGCCGTGTGCGCGCGTGGGCAACGCACGCGTGTCCCTCTCTCTGCCCCGGAGCGCCGGCCTCACCCGCCGGCCCGGAAGCGGCCCTGGCCCCCAGCGCGCCCCCTCCCACGCGGCGGGCGGCGGCGGGCGCGGGCGCCTCTAGGACCCGGGGCGGCCGGCCGCTGTCCCCGGGCCGCGCGAGTGAGCATGTGCAGAGCCCGCCGCCCCCCGCCGCCCGCACCGCCCGCCCGGCGCCCGCCCGCGCCGCCCGCTCCGCCCGCTCCGCCCGGACGCCCGCAGCCCCGGGACCCTGGCGGCGGCGCCCTCTTCCCCCTGGGCGCGTCGGGCCGCTCGCGGGGGCGCCGGGGTCCGGGCGCTGCGGGGCTGCGGGCTCGGCGCCCGGGAGCGGGCGCGTGGCCGCCGGAGCCGGCGCCCCAGCCGGCCGCGATCGCGGGGTGAGTGCTGTCTCCGGGGCGCCCCGCCGGGACCCCCGCCGGGACCCCCGCGCGAGGGGCGGGCGGGCTCCTTCCCAGACGGCCGCGAACAAGTTTGTGTAGACGCGGCCGGAGCGCGGCGGGGCTGCACCTGCGGGGGCTTGGAGCGGCTGGCGGGGGGGCGCCTCTGGGCCGGGGCGGCTGGCCGGCGAGGTGTGGGTGGGTGCGCGCGCGGGGGCAGCGCTGGAGGGGGCTCGGGGCGAGCCGGGGGGGTGCACCTGCTCTTCTCGGGGCGGCTGGCCGGGGAGGTGTGGGTGCGCGCGTGGGGGCGGCGCTGGAGGGGGCCCGGGCGGGGTGGCCAGGGGCGCGCAGGGCAGCTTTGGACGCGCTATCCCCACCCTCCGGAATTCTCCGTGACTGTCCGTTTCCGCGGAGGGAGCGGTGGATCCGGCGAGGCGGGGGACGAGCGCCGGGTTTGGGGCGCGCGCTGCCTCGCTCAGGAGACGTGTGCCCGAGCAGCTCCCCGTCACTCCGCTGCTAAGAGAGGCTTCCGGTCAGCCGAGGCTCGCTCTGTCTCTCCGTGAACTTGAACGGAGGCAGAGGCGAAGGCGGAACGTATGTATTTATGTATTTTGTTGGCAAAATTACCCAGAGTGAGCTCTGCATCTCCCTAGGTGGGGACGGAGACAGGACCCGGGGCTGCTCATTGCGTTTTTCTTGTATGTCCGGAGCTTCAGGGTGGCCCTGCGGGGGTCTGCTTTCTGAGCATCCCCACCCTTGGGCAGTGGCTGCTGGTTCTCCCCAGGGACGCAGGGGTGCAGAGGGGCGCCTGCCCTTGTCGGAGTCGGGGGAGGCTGGACACCGAGGTTCGGCTCCCACAGCCCTGACCCCGCATCCGGGATCCCGCTGCTGCCCAGGCGCCCTTCCCGGCTGCTCCGAGCCGGACCGAGTGGGAACTCCACTGTACTTCTCTGACCAGCAGCGTCTCACGCCATCACCCCCTCCTGTTCTGGAAAGGCCTGCTTTAGTTTAGGGAGCTACGGGGCTGTCCCAGGTTGGGACAGCCTCAGCTGGGACCCACAGATGGGGCCTTTTGTTTTTCCTCCAAATTGCCTGGGCTGGCCACCGGGTTAGAGAAGGGAGGGCTGATGGGGAGAGAGAGGAGGGAAAAGCTGGCGGGCCCTTCTGCCTGCAGCAGCCCCTTCCTGCCCCTTGCAAATGCTGGAGAAGGGGCAAGGGGAGGTTGCCTCCCACAGCCTCCCCCACCACATTCCCTTGGCTCGGGTCTCAGAAGCCCCTTGAAGAAGGTGTCCAGTGGGTTGCTAGAGCCCTGGGGGGTCTGTGAGGAGCAGCAGCTGGGTTGGTCCGAGAGCACATGTGTCCGTGTTCCACGCACACTTGCGATCACGGCTGCTTGGCGGGCGGCTGGGCCGGGGGGCTGCTCCTGGCAGCCCCGTCCTCTCCAGGGGGAGCCCCGTGGCCCTCATCCACGGCTGCGCTCTCCCAAGTCTGGGCAGGAGTACTTTCAGACTCCTTTGGAGGAATGCTTGGTGTGGGGTGAGGGGACCCCTCTTTGCAGCGGGGGAAGGAGCCCTGTGGGGTGTGGCCGGTGGCCTGCGGCATATCCGGCAGGAAGTGAAGGGCAGCCTGGATTACGCAGGAGGCCAGACCCCATCCTTTCCCTCCAATCTGTCTAATCAGGCAGAAGTGGATATTCTGGACACCCGTGGGTTGGCCTGAGTCCCTGGCCAGGTCAGGTAAGGCCCGGTGCTGAGGAGTGACTACGGGGCTGGCTCCCTGGGGGCTGGCTGCAAGGGCTCCCCATGCCTGGAGGCTGGAACTGAATCTTGCCAAACGGAAGCTCTTGCAAGGGCCGGGTCTCACGCAGACACACTTGGCTTCCCCTCCCGCCCGGCTCAGACTGGGGGCCAGCCCCGCCAGCTCACGGTCAGGGCCCAGGCAGTGGGGACGGCACGGTGTTTTGACTATCAGGGCCTTTATCTTCGAGAGGCCCGTGATCCTCACCCCAGCCGGCAGGGCAGGCAGGCTCGTGGGGGGCACCAGCGCATGAATCTGGCTGCGCCTACCCACTCCTCGGGCCTTAAAGTCTTGTTTTCACACTGTTTCTCCCGATCTCTCCTTGCCGTGCCTGTCCTAATCACCGCGTTGACCCGCCGCCCGCACAATTACCGGAAGTGGGACGCTTTGGAGAACGTGGTTGGGGAGGAGCCGCCTGCCAGCCTGGATGTGAGAAGGGGATGGAGAACAGGCTAATTTAGGGAGCCGTGAACAGGGCGCACCTGTGGCTGCCGAGGCCCCTTCCTTCCGCGGGGCTTCTCTTCTCTTGCCGCTGGAGCTCCTTGGCGATGTGAGTCCTTCCCAGAGGGCGACCGTCTTGGCCCGAGGGAGCCAAGAGGGTTTGGAGGGCAGGAGCACCCGAGGCACCCCCTCCTGTAGGGTGAGTCCCCATCCCAGCGACTGCGGGAGTCAGAGGGGCCTGAGGCTGAGTCTGCATGCTCCGCTCACTCACCCGGATTTATCTGAATTGCTGAGGGCCTTGGATGACCCTCCAGGGGTGGCCCCCAAGTGGGAGAAGCACACGAACCAATGAACAAGCCAGAGTTCTGGATGAGCTGGGCCGGCGGCAGCCCAGGAGGCTGCGCTGGGCCATTCCAAGGCTGCACTGGGCTCCAGATCCACGCACGGGCAAGGGACGGCGGCAGGCCTCGCGGTGGTTGCCCACTGTCTCTGCAGCCCGGGGCTCCAGCGGAGGGGGGCGTGTGATGCGGCACCTCAGAAAGCGTGGGTCTCCTGTCTCGTCCGTGGCCCGGCTCCGTGGCCCCGACTCTGACAGCAGCCGGGTCCCTACGACGGCCCGCGGTGACCCTGCCTCTCGGGTTTACGGGGAGCCTCCGTGTTCGATGCCCGCTCTGCTCCTTTCGCGCACGTGGTGCTGCGTGAGAGCATCTTTTGGTGTCTGGTGCGGCGCAGGAGGCCCCGTTTGTATGAACCTCGGCGGGGTAGAAGGGACCATCCTCTCTGGACTCCACGGTAAACGGAGTTTTGACCTTCCTCTTACGCTTTATACCTTCTTAACGGCATTTCTTATTTTAGACTTTCTCACGTAAGTTTTGCGTTCAGAAGATCAACGCATCTGCCTTTTCAAAGTCAGAGGGATCCCATTCCCATTCCCCGACCTCATCCCGCCCGAGGGCCCGGGGATTTGAATTCAGGGGGGTCCTTTCTCTCTTGGCTCTGAGCCTCCAGGGTGCAGAGGCAGGGGTCCCCAGGACGTGGACAGCCACGGGCACGGATCTCCAGCGGGTCTGCCCTGTGCTCACCCCAAAGCTGGTCAGGGGCCCTGAGTGTGTGTGGCCTCAGCGGGCTCCCAGGCTGGGAGGAGGTGTGGGCCGAGTAGCATGTGGCCCCGACCTGGGGCAGGACACCCGGGCACTGTTCATGGAACATCCTGTCCCAGCATCGGCTCTGGGGGATCAGGAAGGCTTCATGGAAGATGTGGCATGGAAGCTGAGCCTTGATGGTCACAGAGCATTTCAGAGTCATGCGAGGGGCCCCAGGGCTCCTGGCCAACAGAAGAACGTGCCTGAGGGGGCGTGGTGCGGCTCCCACGGGCCTGCGGACACAGTACCTGGAACGTGGCCTTCTGCAAGGGGCTGGGAGACGGAGCGTCAGGCTGGGGAATTTGGGCCTGGCCGCCGGGTCCTCGGGAGCCCCTGCAAACAGCAGCAGTTACTGGTTCTGTGTTAGGGAGATCACTTTCTTAGGTCCAGCCTTTTGGAGGGGGCAGGGTGTCCAATGACAGGCCCTGAGCAGGGCAGTGGCAAGGCTGCAGGGGAGGGAGAAAGCAGAGGGAGCTAATTCAGAGCCCCAAGCCCCACTGGAGGCTCCCCAGCACAGCCTCCTGGAGGTCCTGAGGCTGAGGAACCCCCTGTCCTCCCGTCGTGGAAGCTGGAGCTCAGGGCTGTGGGGACCCCACTGCCCATCTCCTGCGGGGCGAGCAGCATGCTTGGCCCCGTGCCTCTGTCTGCAAGCTTCTTGCCCCACTAGGAGTGTGCGGCTCTGAACCCCAAGGGTCCCTGTCCTCAGGCCATGGTCACAGGGCTGAGATGCTTCTGGGGGCTCCCGGAGTCTTTCTCCCCTCACCTGTCACTGCCTGTCCTTTCTGGGGGGAGGTGAGGGAGGCAGAGTCACCTGACCGAAACTCAGTGACCCGGGGTTGGGCTTGGAACCCTCAGAGCTCTTTCTCCAGGCCTCAGGGGCTGTTGCTTTCCTCTCCCTGCTGCCGCCACCCCCACCTGCTCAGTCCCTGGGAGCCCCGTCCCCCTGTCTCGCCGAGCAGGCGGCATCTGCCCAACATCCCTCACCTGCAGGCTCAGCACCTGCTGCCCCCTGGGACCCGGACAGCAACCCAGTACCAGGAGAGGACCCAGGTTTCCTGAGGCCCCGCCCACGAGAGGGTCCTGCTTCCTCCTGAGACCCCAGAAGACCCTGGGTCGTGGGATCCTTCGTTCCTCCAGCCCCTGCCCTTCTCTGGGGGGCTGAGCCCCCCCCCCCCCCCGGCTGACAAGGCCCCAGCCTCATGCAGCAGCATGTCCCCTCGTTCTCTCCCTTGAGCGTGTTGTTTGATGACAAGACAGGAAGTGCCACGTGGGGGAGAGCAGCTTGGGAAAGAATGGCCCAGACTCCCAGCGGACAGGGCACCCCACAGGGCTGCATAGGGATCGCTGGGCTGGGGGCACGGGACAGCTCGGTGGTCTGACCACAGGCCAGGACGGGGCAGGGCCATGGGCGGCTGCGGCCCAGACTGGCTCCTCCTTCGCGCCAGGAGTGCTTCAGGGAGGGGAGCACAACAGGGAAGCGCCTAGGGGCGGCTTCGAGCAAGGACGGGGTGCCCGGCCCACCCCAGAGAGCAGGGGCTACGAGGGAGGCGAGGGGTTCCCAGAGACTGAATTCACCCGTGGCTCGGCTGCCGGGGACCCCTCCTCGGTGTTCGTGACAGCGAGCACCAAGCTTTGTAGGGAGCAGTTTTCCCTGTGGGCAGATCCCACGGCCTTGCTGTTGGTCCTATTTCACAGATGAGGAGCCTGAGGCGCCATTCTGAGCCATGCCTTGCCCCATGGGGGTTTGGGGTGCCGCAGGCACCGCCAATGGGCTCTGACCCACGCAGACAGGCCATGGTTGGATGACCCCTAGGCATTGGCAGCTTGCCCTGACCCTGGCTGGGCCGGGAGCTTCCGTGCAGCTGCCCCTCCTCTGGCCACCCCCAGGCCTCAGCAAGCATCCACCATCAGTGCCTGCCAGTAGGTGAGGTGTGCTCGGTGCCCGTCATAAGGAGAGGTAGGGGTGACGGGGTGGGGGGTGGTGTGAGGCTGGCCGCAAGGGTGGCAGGCTGCTTTAGAGGACGCTGAAAACGACCGGCCCTGCCTCCACGCCCAGGCCCCCTCCCCAGACCAGGAGGCCCCTCTGGGAGGGGCTGACTCCAGAGGGCACTGTGGGGTCCATGATCACTGGGATCCTGAACGATGGGCCCTGACGGCGCCTGGCCCACCATACATGTTTCCCCACATTTCGGGCTGGGCCCCCCAGCTCTGGGTTAGTGTTCCCTGAGGGCTCGGGGCTCCAAGACCCCACAGGAGGGGTGGCTTTCTGATATCAGGGAAGGCTTCTTGGAGGAGGTGACTCCTGGGCTCAGAGGTGGAGGATACACAGAACTTCGCAGAGCTAAGAGAGCGGGAGAGATAGAAGAGGCGCCAGGACGGCGTGTGCCGGTGGCTCCCTGGGGCGTGGGGCATGCGTGCTTGCACACACGTGTGACGGGAAGCCAAAGGGAAGGGCTGGGCAGTGGAGAAGCCCAGGAGGGGTCTCGTGCGTCCCACTGAGGAGCTCGGAGTGTGCCCCAAAGCCACGGGGAGGTTTTGACAGGGGTTTTGAGCCGGGGAGCACGGTGATCAGATTCGTGTGTTCGGAGGATCGCCCTGGCGGCCTTGTGGAGGGTGGATTGGAGGTCCAGAGCTGGAGGCCGGGGGATCAGGCAGGATTTCTTGGGATTTTCTCTGTAGCGTTACAAATCTGACGAGGCTGGCTGGGGCGGGCCTGGCGCACGCCAGCTTAACAAGAAAGTAAGAGCTCAAGACCCGTGCAAACGGCTTCCCGGCTCACAGTTTAAATCCAGCTCCGGCTGCGGACAGAGGGCCTGCCCCCGCGATCCCAGACCCAACCCTCTCTGGGGCCTCGGGACCGGGGGTTCTGCGAGCTGAGCTGGAAAGGGCTGTGCTGGCCAGTGGGGTGGGGGGGTGGCGCTCTGGATCTCTGCCCTGGGAATGCCAGGCCATGGGGGCCCAAACATTGTCTTTCTGCTCACACCAGGCCGGCTGTGCCCTGCTCACAGAGCAGCCATTGAGGGGCTGTGGGCCTGGCGGGGGTCCCGGGCCATGTTAGTCATGCTCCTGGGAGCTTTTTTTCCCAGGACAAGACTGTCCTTGTGCCGAGGGCCACCCTCATGCAGCGGCCTGGCTCCTGGCAGCTGCAGAGCCCCTGCCAGCCCCTAGCAGCCCACTTCAGAGGCACCGCTACCCGGAGCCAAAGCCCAGCATGAGAGCCGAGGGCAGCCTGGGAGGCCGCGCTGAGTGCCTCCGGCTTTCCCGCTAGGGGCCCCAGTCTCCATCAGCAGGTGCGTGGCCCCTCACCCTCTCCCGGGCTAGAGCCACCAGGCTCTGCGAAGCAGTTCCCAGAACGCAACTTCCAGGACCAAGGCGCTCTGGGGAGGGGCCATTGGCAGACTTCGTGCATGCATGGAGCGCCTGCTGCATACGCATGCCCAGGGCTGGGTACACTTGTGCATGCTGGCATCCATTGCTGGCTGAGAAAGTTATTGGTTTAGAGTTCAGGCCCTGAAACAGACCGTTTCAAACCTTGGTTGTTCTGTTTGCCAGCGGAACGACGTGGGGAAGTTCTTTGGCCCCCTTTGCCTCATCTGTGAAATGGGGCTGTTCCACCGTCTCCCTCTCTGGGCTGCCCTGAGGGTTGAACAAGGTGCTAGGTCAGTGTTCGGCTCCGGGCCTGGCCTGAGAGGATTCTGTGTGGAGCCATCTCTGTCCCTGGATGTCCGGGGCTGCTCAGGGGGAGGGGGCGTCATTCCGATTTTACAGATGGGGAAGCTGAGGCCTGAGGGACTGCCCAGGGGCACACAGCCAACCGGTCACGGAGCTGGGACTTGAGCCCTGCTCTCTGGGGCTCCTGCAGCACAGGCGTCCCCTTTGGGAAACAGAGGCTGGAGCAGGGGCTCCTGACCCCGGCGTGGCGGCACCGTGCCCCTCCCCTAGCATCTAAGCGTGCTCTCTCTCCTCTTTCAGATCCCCAGCCAGGCATGGGCGTTGGCAGAGCCCAGCGATGGCAGAGTTGGTGACCCTGGGGCAGGAGCCACAGCCGTGGGGCCCAGTGGCCGGAGACGCGTGATGGTGCTGTTGGGGCCCCTGCTGGAGACAGATCGGGAGGACCGGGAGCCCCAAGGAGCAGAGGCCGGCCCCAGCATGCGGAGATGAGGCCTCTGGGTGCCCTGGCCTCCCTCCCACCCGGGCGCTAGGAGCCGTGCCCAGGCCCCAGCCGGGAGCCCCGCCGCCCGGGGGCATGGCCAGGCCCTTCTTCCGACTGCAGACGCTGCTGCGGCGCACGCAGGTCCTGCTGTTCCTCCTCACAGCCGCCTACCTGATGACCGGCAGCCTGCTGCTGCTGCAGCGCGCCCGCGTGGCCCTTCCACCAGGGCCCCGAGCACCCGGCCCCCTGCAGGCCTTGCCCGTGGCCGCCGTGGCACTGGGCGTGGGCCTACTGGACAGCAGGGCACTGCAGGCCCCCCGCGTCAGCCCGGAGCTGCTGCTCGGCGTGGACATGCTGCGGAGGCCCCCAGCCCGACCCCGGCCCGGCCCCCGCGGGCTCCGGAGCCGGAACTCGGAACTGCGGCAGCTGAGACGCCGCTGGTTCCAACACTTCATGGGGGACCCCCAGGGGCCACCCGCTCCGGGCCCTGAGGCCCCCAGGCCCGCGGCCAGCAGCCGAGGTAGGTGCCTAGCTCTGGACTCCCTGGCGTGTTGCGGGGCCGCTCCCCGGAGCCCTGCCCAGGACCAGGGGTGGCTTTCCCCTTCTCAGACCCCACCTGCAGCCTCCAGACCACTGAGTTCTTCCCACTCACTGGCTGGGCAGGTCCCAGAGCCTGGCCTCTGGGTTCAGGTGCACATCCGCTTGCGTCCTGACTTAACAGTGACCTCGGACCCCTGACCTAAGGTCCCCAGGTCCCTGGGGCATAGAGATAGGCATACCCAGCCCAGGGCTCGTGTGGGGATGGCATGGGACAGCAGGGAGGGCCCAGGGCAGCAGCCTGTCCCACGTGCAGGTCCTCAGCCTCCCCCGATCACAGGCTGGGGGCCGTGTCTGCACAGCACTGTCCGGGGTGATTTGGGGGCTCGCGTAGGTGGAGACCCCTGGCCCCAGGGGCCTGGTGTGCTTCCCGGCACCAGTCCGTGGTGGCAGTCCCTGGTGGCTGCTCTTTTATTGTTAAACCAGCTAATCATATGGCATTTGTGGTGTACCTATAAATGACACGTTGATGGAAATACCCTGACTATGACGTCCTGATCCTGCGGGGAAACTCAGGAAGGTGGGGATGTTCTGTCAGTTGCCAGGGTCACTCCCCTGGCAATTCCCCAGAAGCTGTGGTCTGTTTGGGGTGTGACCCCAGGAGACTGGCAGGGAGCAAGGAGGGAGCTGGGGAAGAGCAAGTGGCAGGGGAGGGACCAGGAGACATCTCGGAGTACAGCCTGGAGGTGGCAGGTCAGGAGGAGGGCAAGGCCAGGGAGCCTGGCTTCACTGCCAAGATAGTGAGATGATCCAGGGAAGAGGAGGATCCCCTGAGGCCTTCATGTTGGGGAGATGACTGACGGTCAGTGAAGCCCGGAGGACAGTATCTTTCTGTCTCCACAGAAGGAGATTTCTCCTGAGGTCACGTAGGTCAGAGCACTTGCTGTGGAGTTCCTTAGCAAGGCTCCCCCCTAAGAATGAGGGGGACAAGAGGAATGGATTCTGCAGCTCACTGCACAGGCTGCCTTCTGTAAACTTGCCCCAGCGCCCTAGGAAGCCGGGTCTCTATGCAGACTATACCAGCGTGACGCGTTTAGACTAAAGTGTGAATGACTGACAAAGTCAACACAAAACGCTTGAGCAGCAGCCAGGGAAAAGAGCACAGGTTTTGAAAATAGACCTGGGTTTCTCTTTTGGTATTTCTGGTCGCTGACTCTGTGGCCTTGGGCAGATTGGCCAAAGGTCAATTCTTTATTTCTCCCTGTGCACCCTCCTCGGGGGTCCATGCACCAGTCTACCCTTCTCCGTGCACTTGAAGAGCTCAGTCTGGGGGTGGACCATCGCCGCAAAGCAGCACCGAGGCCCAGGTGAAGGTCTTTATGACCCGGCCAGCGGGAGGGGAGGTATGGAGTGACCCAGTCTGAACCCCGGGGGCACCCCTTGTCTCCACGTCATCTCCCCCAGGCGAAGCGGTGGACAGGGTGTTGCAGCCACTGAAGAAATCAGGACCGCAGGGTCATGGGGCAACAGTTCTGGGGCAATCAGGATGCTGACCGCCGTGAGCCCCTGGGGCGCCCTCCCCGCCTCCAGGCTGGCCACGCTCGTCACAGGGCCCAGCGGCCCATGCGGGCCAGCTGCTGGGCCTGCAGACAAAGAGGGTAGCTCTTTGTGGCCGGGCAGCCCGCCACGCTCCTGGAAGGGGCTCCTGCGCGGCGCGGAAGCGGCAGGAGGCCATCAATCACCGAGCATTTCATTATACCTTGGACAATGTCCATAATGGAATAAAATGTCAGTAAGTTTACTAGGGGAGAAATAGTAACTTCCCCTCGCCAGTTTGTTTTTTATTGATAGTGATTTCCAAAGACATTCCAATATCTCCAAAGTCGTCGTTAGCAGCTGCACGGAGCGTCCGTGTTGACGCGCAAATGAACAGATGCGGAGTCACAGACAATAATGCGTCGCCTCCGTTTTCGCCGAAAGCAATAAATCCGCCTCAGAATGTGTCCCAGTGTGTCCCCCGGACATCCTCTCTCCGCCGCACACCCTCGCCTCTGTCAGAGCTGGAAGAGCCGGCCGGTGATTTTCCAGCACGAAGGGCTCGCAGCTCTGCCGGACGTTGCAGGCGTGTGGGTCCCGGGCCTTCTGCGCGCCCCGTGGTGCGGCCGGCGGAGAGCCCGGCCCTGCGGCTCCAAGTGCTTCCTCCTCTCCTGCTCATGGCTCAGGTCTCCTGCTGCCATTTTCCAGCCAGCGTCCGGCTGCCGAGCACAATGAAGGCACCAGGGGCACCCCAGTGGGCGTCCTGCACGGGTCCCACCCTCTGACTCAGGTCTCAGGGACGAAGGACTGGAGAGTCCGCGTCCTGATCGTTGTTGGGGTCAACGCAGCCGCCGCTCGGCAGCACCATGGGCTGGGCCTTGTGCCAGACACCACTGCATGTTACCTCCCTCTCTCAACCCTCCCTGAGCCCGCGGGGCCGTCCGTCCCCACTTACAGGTGGGGAGGCCCAGCTCTGGCAGGAAGGGGGTGGCACGGGCCCAGAGTCACGCCCCCTCCCGCCTGACTTGCATTCCACGCATGCCATGGGCCCCTCGACACATTTTTGGCTCATTTCCCATGAAAACGACCCGTGAGCTTGTGTTTTGCAGCTTAATTGAAAGTTGTAATAGAATTTCTTCTTTGCTGTGCGACACACCGGAAATTTCTCAAAGGTTAGTTTTCCTCCACCAAGTACCAGGTCGAGGGTAACCCTCTATCCTGCTGCGGGGGGAGGGGTCTCAGGGGTCCTCACCTGTCTGTGACCCTGGGGGTGCTGGTGTCCTGAGCGAGAGCCCATGCCTGTGGCTACGTGGCTATGTGGCTAGCTGCCAGGTGTCCGGGCCAAGGGGACACGGAGGCTCACGGCCCCGCGAGCAGACAGTGAGGATGGTGACCTTTGCTCCCCGCCGTCCCTGGGTTCTGCTTTGGCCACCTTGGCTCTGTGGTGGAATCCCGTCTCCGGGCACCTGCTCACCTCCTGCTGCTTATTCCGGGCCCAGGAGCTGTGTGTGGGGGGCCGGCAGGCCTGCCCCTCCTGTGTCCGAGCTCCTGCTCACCTGCCCCACCCTTGGGGAGCCTCAGCCTGGTTCTGGGGGCCCCAACCTACTGTGGTACAGGGTGTTGACCGTGTGCGGGGTGCGGTGGGACCCTGTGGACACAGGGCACACATGTGTAAGAGCGTTCTAACAGCAGCAGTTACTGAGAAGGGCTTGGGCATTGGCAAGCGTTTCAGATACAGAATGTCCGAATCTGGAGAAAGGAGAGGCCGTGGCAGGTGGTTGGTCTGTGGCGGGCTGGTGGCCCGTGGCGGGCTGGTGGTCTGTGGCGGGCTGGCATGGTTGGGGACGCCCGACGAGGATAGGCAGGAAGCAGACGGTGGACATGATCGGGGAACAGGCACAGGTCCATGCCAGGGGCAAGAGGAAGGGGCTTGGGCGGGATGGGGCAGGTGGTGGACCTTAAATCCACTGGACAGTTAGGGAAACTGAGGCACAGAACATTGTCATGATGTAGCCAAGGTCAGAGGCAGAGTTAGGTGTGGTGTTCACAGACGGGACGATTGCTCCCGGCTTTGTCCCTGGGAATGAAGGTGGGGGACATGCTTCTCCAAACCCCCCAGCGGGCAGCCCTGGGCTCCTGCTCTGGGCCGGGATCCTGGCAGGAACACAGAGAGTGTCGTCTGCCCTCAGGGCACCAGGACTGGGGGGTCAGGGTGCCACTCCGCCGGCTGTGGGGACACCCTGGGCTTGTCACCCCCCAGAGGCAGTGTGTGCTGCCTTACTGAGAAGGCAGTGTCTGCACGAGGGGCGCCCCATCCACATCTTGGCCCAGCCGCTGGCGTGGGACCGGGAGAGTTCCTGGGCCATGTGGCGGTGTGTGCACGCGGCCCGGTGTGCTGTGCTCGCTGTGCTCGTGCTCTCCGGCTTCCCTGCACGTGTCTGGGAGTCCCCTCTGTGTCGGTGACGGGGAGGGCGCTTACCTGTCACACAGGGCCAACACGTGACCGCTTGGCGGGTCCGGTCCCCCAGCGTCCCCTTCTGCACAGGCGAGGGCTCAGCAGTCCCCGGCACTGTGGAGTCCCACGTGGACGGCTCCCTTACCACCCGACTCGCTGCGTCCGTGCCTCCAGCGACGGCAGCTCCCCTCCCCTGACCCGGGACCACAGACTTTTCTTGAGATCCTGTTCCTGGTTGCAAGATGCTCCTTATTGTAGTGAAGGTCGGACTTTCCATAACTGTACATAACCGATTTCCTCTCTCTGGATCGTAGGTGACAGGGCCTGCCCCGTCTGCACCTCCGTGGGGGCGGGGGATGGGCATGAATGGAGACGAGGGTCCCAGGAGGCGAGGTGGGGCTGGAGGAGCATGGGGCTGCTGTTCAGGCCTCTGCCGGCTCCTGGCAGGTGTGTGAGGGGACAGTGGGCCATCCGCCGCAGGCGTCCGGGAGCGCCGGGGGCAGGTGCGGCCTCACCGGGTGCCCTGGGCCCTCTGAGGGTCCCCCCAAGGGCGGGCGTGCGACAGGACCGTCCTGTCCCGGACCTGAGCCTCCGCTGTGTTCCCATCCTCAGGCACGTACGTCGGCTGCTTCAGCGACGGTGGCCGGGACAGAACCCTGAAGGGCGCCGTGTTTTTCGACTTGAGGAAGATGACCGTCTCCCACTGCCAGGACGCGTGCGCGGAGCGGTGAGTGAGAGCCCCGGGCTGCGGAGTCTGCCTCTGGATGAGGGGGCATGTGGCTGCGGGGGGCGTCCTGCTCTGACTGGAGCCGCATGGATCAGCAACCCCTCCGGGCACAAGAAGACGTGATGCGGGCTCACGACGGTGCCCAGGGAGCTGGCCGCCATGCTAGCGGGTGGTTTTCCTCCCCTGGGTCTCCATTTACTTGTGTGTTCAGACTCTAGTAGAAGGCTTGGCTTCAATGCCACCTCTTCCGGGAAGCCCTCTGGCTTGGTCATGATCCATTACAGAGAAACTGAGTCTGGAACAGATAGGATGGGTCCCGGCTCAGCCTTGCAGCGTAGACCAAGTGGAAAGTGACAGCAGCTCAGTCCCCTTCTACCTCCCCAGCAGTTCGGGGAACAGCCTTGCAGGTAGACAGCGACCGTTGCGCCCCATGGCCAGCTGGTGGCCACCAATGGGGATGAGGAGCACAGGAGTTTTCAGTCCTCGGACCCGGGGACATGAACGTGCTGGCCTGTCTCCAGAGCTGGCGTCCGTGTGGCCCGCCCTGGGGCCTGTCCGCCATCTTTCCTCCCCCGTGCTGGGGCCATGCCTGCTACGCGCAGGTGGGGAGCGGCCCTGGGCGGAGGCCTGGAGGCTGGTGTTCCAGACTCGTGCTGGCCCAGCAGGGACCAATGCGAGCCCGGTGCTGAAATCATCCACGGTGGGAGTGCTGCGTCCCAGGAGCTGACAGGTGTCCCGAGTTCGGGCTCCCGTCCTCTGGCCCTGAGAGCCCCTTCACAGCCCGCCACGGCCTCAGGCCCACTGTTCCCGCGGTGGGACCTCGGGTCTCCCAACCTGACCCCGACCTTGGTCATCGCTTCCATGGGGCCGGGGCAGCGACTCAGCTGGGCTACTCTCCCTGCAGGTCCTACGCGTACGCGGGCCTGGAGGCCGGGGCCGAGTGCTACTGCGGGAACCGGCTCCCGGTGACCAGTGTTGGGCCCGAGGCGTGTAACCACGAGTGCAAAGGGGAGAAAGGCTCCGTGTGCGGGGGCGTGGGCTGGCTGTCCGTCTACCGCGTGGAGGAGCTGCCGCCCGGCTCCAGGAAGCGTGAGTGTGCCCGCCTCTCCCTGTGCTCTGACTCCCACCTGCGGCCCCGCGCCCTCAACACGGGCAAGAGCCGGCGGTCTCCCTTCCCTGCCGGCCTCACTGGAGGGGCTCACGTGGGGGGCACGGGGGCAGCCGAGGGCTGCGTGGGCTCACGGCCTGCGGGACAGACACACTCATCCTGGCGTCTCGCACGTGCTGTGTGGCTCAGAGGCCCTGGGCTGTCCCCGGGCATGAGGGGGCCCCGTGGCCTGGACGGCAGCCCCTCCCGGTGATGGTGGCACCGATGGAGGCAGCCGGTGCCACTGGGACCACCAGCCCATGACAAGTCACACCACTCCTCACGTATCCATCCTTTCCGGGCACTCGCTGGGCCCACTGGCGCTGGGACCGCAGAGCACTGGCCCACCTGACAGGCTCCCAGACTCCAGGCCTGGTCCTGTTCTATGGTCGTGCATGGAGACGCCACCCGGGGTGCTGGCTGGTGACAGGGTCTCCACGCTATTGAGGCGGGCGGGCAAAGTGGGCACTACAGCGAGGCTGCCGCCTAAGCAGCCCTCATGAGTATGGCCAGAGTGCAAGCTGTCAGAGCTGGACATTCCAGAAGGCCCAGCAGCCAGGACCCCACTCGGGGCTGCACTACTCCAGCTGGGCTGGAGGACGGCTTGTAGGCTCGGGGAGCCTTCTTGAGAAGGCAGCACAGCAAGGGGCCGTGGCGGCATTTCACGTTTCTGGATCTACTTTTCTCCTCACGCCTGGGACATAGAATTTTCCAGAATATCAGCTTCTTGGGTGGCCTCGTGCAGATCTGTGGAAGGAAGGAGGGATGGGGCGAGCACGGACACCATCCCCCAGAGCTGGCGAGAGAAGGAAGGAGGAATGGAGGGGGACAGACACCATCCTGTAGAGCTGGTTGGAGAAGAAGGAGGGACAGAGAGGGGGCAGAAACCATCCCGCGGAGCTGGCAGGAGAAGTGGCCTGAGGTCAGCAGCTGCAGCCACGTGGTCCCCTGTCGGTGACCGTGGTGGCGAGGTTCGGGGGCCCGGGGTCTCAGGAGGTTGGCCCGCCACACACCGTCCAGGGCTGCTCTCTGGTTCGAAACCTGCCTCATCGACTCTATTTGCCACTTTCCAGACCCTGAAGCCACCGTTTCCCCCTGACAGGCACCAACAGCCAGGGGCACCGTGTCTCACCAGAGACCTGTTCTCTCCCCACAGGGAGGACCGTCACGTACCGTGGGTGCTTCCGACTGCCGGAGAACGGCACCCACACCTTCCCGGACTCCCTGGCACAGGCCAACATGACGGTGGACGCGTGCTCGGGGTTTTGTTCCCAGAAGGTAAGGGCACCTGTGATGTGTGCGCCTATGCTGTGCGCTGCACGGGCCAGGAGCCAGGGCTGGACGCAGGTTTGGGATGGCTGTGTGGTCTGTGCTTACGTGGGCACCCCAGGCTGGCCAGGTGCTGTCCAATGGGCCGCGAGGCTGGAAGGATCGTGCCTTCCCCGATGGCAGGTGTCAGACTGACTGGCTTTGTTAGTGGGATGTGCTGGCTCAGGCTTGGGGAGAGTGGACGGCTCATCGGTTGTACCCATGGACAAGGCTGGGCACTGAACCCGGCGTCAGGGCCAGGGTCACACGCATGCCTTTGGCTCAGCCGGGGCGCAGAGACGATTCTGCAGAGAGCGGGGGGGGCGGTGCTGAGGCCTCCGTCCCGTCCTCATGCAGGAGCTCTAGGTGGGATACAGTGGTCAAGGCCAGGTGGGGCTGGTAAGCGACGAAACCCCCAGAGTGTTGAGGTCTGGGGTGCGGTCCAGTGGCCCCACGTGTGGGCCCCGGGGCATGGGAGTAGGCTGAGGTCAGGGCTGCTCCCCTGTGCTGGGGACTGTGACTGGAGGCCACGTAACAGGATGGGGCTAGGATGGGAGCGTCCTGATGATGGACATATGTCCTCGTCGATCTGGCAGCGGCCACACTGCTCGCCACATAGTAAGTCACTCTGCCCTCCTGATGGCCATGCCTGGTGGGTGCTGAGACACGCTGTGATTGTAGGTGAGGAAACGGAGGTGGAGAAGGTCACACATGCTGCCCAAGGTCACCCATCCCCTACATGGCGGAGCTGGGATTTGGACCCAGGCAGGGCCTCTGGTTCTGACCTGGCTGGTGTCTCGGAGCTGGAGGAAGTGGGCTTCTGGGGATGCGGGGAGCCTGCCCTCCCTGGTGTCTCTTGAGTCGCGCCCATCAGGGCTGAGACAGAGCCTTTCCGGCACTTTCCAACCTAAGCCGCAGCCTTTGGAGTGGGTCTCTGTGGCTCTAGCATTTCGGGGTGTCTGGGGCGTCCTTGGGGCATACGGCGAGGGCCCGTGTTCCCATGCTCCCCACGTGGGAGGGGAGGGCCATGTGCACCTTCTATGTGCTGCCCTCCCAGGGCTTCCGCGCACCCGCCAGAGGTCCACAGCCCCAGGAGCGCCTGCTGCCATCGCCAGTCCAAGGAGCTTGGCTGCGCCAGACCTGGCCGCTCCATCTGCAAACGTGGAGGTGCCCCACATGCCGGGTGACCCACTTTAGTCTCCCGGTGCTCCAAGGGGGACACGCTGCCCCCCACATGCTGCCCAAGCCAGCGGGGGTCGTGGCTGTGGGGGTAGGGACCCGTGCCATCGGAACGATGCCACAGTTCCTGCAGAGCAGTGTCGGGGGAGGGGATGGGCAGCTCCTGTTCCTCGTTCGAACGGTCTCTGTCGGGCTCAGGGACCGCTCTGTCCTGGCACGGGCAGCACTTTCCCCATTTTGGGCTCAGTCGCGCCGACGTCCTGTTGCTTACGCGACCCCTCCCCTGCTGGGGAGCACTTCCGTGGTTTTCTGTGTCCCGCTTTGGCAAGCGAGGCCGCGGCGACTTCACGGACCCCCACGCGGAGCCAAGGCTGGGGTCGGGCTGGGCTTCTTGAGGGCCGGTCTGGGACGAGCACCGTCAGGGGCATTTGTGGCCCCAGAAGGGACGTCTCCACCGTGCTTTGTGGGTTGGTCGTGATGGTTCAGGAACGCCGCGATGTGGCCAGACAGAAGGACAGGTGGGGCACTGTCTGTGCCAAGACCATCTGACCAAGGGCACGGGGCTCGGCACCGCGTGTCTGAGTCACGTGTGTCTGAGCACAGAGAACCCATCTGGTCTGATACTCTGTGGCTGTAGGGACAGACCTGCCCTGTGTCCACGCCAGACGTGGGGCCGGTGAGGGACTCCAGCACCGTGGGCAGATGGGCTGCTGGCCCCTGACACTTCCACAGGGATCCTGCGTGCAGCCAGAGGTCCCCTCTCCCTGCACCTGCTCCTGGTCTGTCGGAGGGCGAGAACGAAGGGAGACAGTGTGAGCTCTTCCTATAGACGGCTGATGGCTCGAGCGGGTTTTCTCGGGCTTTCCCGTGGTGCTGATCCGGCTCGTTCCCTGCACCACGGCTGTTCTGCCGGACCCACCTGGATCCCAGCAGGTGCAGGCTATCCCGGGGTGGGGGAGGGGCGCTGCCTCTGCAGCTGGCCAGTGGTGGGGGCAGTGAGCCTCTGGGTTTTGTGAATTAAGCCCCTGGACATTGGTAGGTTTTTCCCGTTGCTAAAATGCTCACCGGTCCTGTTGGCCGATGACGACCCGGCACAGCCTTGGGGTTTTCTCATGATTTTGGCCGTAAACCTGTCAATGTTACACCATGTGTGTCTTCATTGAAAATTTATTGTCCTGGGGGTGGGTGTCTCTAAAGGTAACACAAAACTATTTTAGAAAGTTTGGAAAACGTGAAATTAAATGAGAACCCACCAGTGATGTTGCCGCATCAGAGGACACCACCAAATGGCATCTCACATCTTCAGGTCCTCCGTTCGACGGGCATGTTGATGGGATTCGCATCTTTAACGTTAAGTCTTTTGGGGCACGTGGGTGGCTCAGCCGGTCGAGCGTCTGACTCTTAGCTCAGCTCATGGTCTCGGGGTCGTGAGATTGAGTCCTGCCTCAGGCTCCATGTTGGGCACGGAGGCTGCTTAAAGAAAAACAAAGAATCTCTCCTTCCGTTTCCCTTTGTTCCCCGTGTCCCTCGTGGGGTGAGCCCCCGTCCTGCCCACTCTGGGCTCTTTCTTCGCGGTTACGAGCCGCGCTGCCACGAACATTCCCGAAGGTCAGCCTTTTAGTGGCATTAGGTCAGCCTTTTAGTGGCCTGTAATGCTCTTCTCACGTCATCACATGTGGAGTCACTGGTGTGAGGGACTCTGTCTCTTGGCGTCACTCGTGAGACTTCAGGTGCGTTTCCAGAAGTGATTCACATGGCCTCATTCCAAAGACAGTGGAAGGTGGCTTCAGAGTCCGTGACCTGGGTGCATGTCTCTGTGCAGACACGTCCTTGCCTTGTGGTCCCGGCCAGACTCGTGGCCCTGAGCCATGGCATTCTCACTGATTCTCACGATGCTGTTCAGAGCCGTGGGTTTCCATGGCAGGGGGCAGTGTGAGCTGGTCCCGGCTCCAGGGCTGCCTCCCCGACCCACAGCTCCTACTTTGCAGCCCGACAGCAGGGGCGTTGTGTCAGCAGAAGACATGCGCTCGGTGATGGGCTCTGCAGACGGGCTGTGGTTGACCGTGACGCTTGCCCTCCACACCCATCCCAGCAGCCACCGCCCCCAGGCACCTTCTGTCCTTCTGGGTGTGCATGTCCAGAGCGGTCTCGGGGTGAAGGGAGCCAGGAGATCGGTGAAGGCAAGCTCTGTGCTGGTTTGCAGATATCACCAAAAACCCCCCATTTTCGTGAGTGTGTCCATGGAGTTGAGTGTGGTCTTGGGCAGAGCCCCAGGCTGCTTCTGCCCCCAATCAGTCTCACGGTCTGAAGTCTTGGGCTGCTCGGCACCTCCCTCCTCACCTCAGTTTGCCCTCCTGAAGCCCGAGTTCTGATCTCTGGCGTTTTGGTGATTCTCTATAATTCTGGGGACCGACCGCAAGGAAGGTGCTCAAGGAGGACAGAGACGGACGGGCCTGCTGGGACGTCCACTCCCTGACCTGTGACCACGACTGTGCCTTTGCCGGGGGACTCCCGGGACGGGAGGGCCCAGCCGTTGCTGCCATGACCCAGCACTGGACTGAATCACTGTGCCTGCGGCAGCCACCAAGCCCAGGCTCTGGATGCAGTTCCGGGTGGAGACCTGTCTCCCCACCCCGTCCCCCTGTGCCCCTCCGATAGAAACGGTCTCACATCTGTGTCCCCCTCCTGCCTCCCCTTCTCCAACCGTTGAGAAGACGGTGGGGGTGGGGGCAGCAGGGAAGCTGGCAGAGAAACTTTCATCAATATTTAATTTTTATGGAAATCATGTCCTAGAAATCCCCGAGGGGTTGGAAATTGTCCTGTGTTTTCAGAATCCAGTTCTGTTCTGTTGTAAATAAAACTGCATTACTGTCCGCGCTCCCCCGTGCTCCGCACGCGCCCAGAACCTGATGGTTTCATCCACTCGAGGAAGAGGAGGGGCTCGGGTCGCTGGTGGGGTGCGACCCCCACAGGGGTGGCCACTGGTAGAGGGACACTTCCTTCCAGGACCCGGTCCTGCTGGCGCTCGTGAGGACCCAGTAGATGGAGCCCAGACGTGTGGGGCGAACGGAGGCCCCATGATGCGTCTGCACATGGACCATAGCTGCGGGTTCCTCCACGGGGATCCAGCGTGGGCACATGGATTTCTGAGGGAAGGGAAAGTCTGCACCGAGGGATCCTGTTTCCAGGATGTTCTAGGGTAGCTGGACAACCGCCGAGCGCAAGTTGGAGCCGTGGCTGACTGCGGGAGGAAACAGGACCTAGTGATTCCCACGGGCTGAACCAGAGGTCTCAGCAAAGGCATAGGGGTCTCGTGGGGGTGCGAAGGGTGTGGTGGTGTGACCCAGGGTGGCTAGTAAAGGTCTCTCAGAAAAAGAGGTTTGAATAAGGGGGAGGTCTGGGGGCAGGACCTTCCACACAGAGAGAAGAGCAGGTGCAAATGTCCTGAGCTCTGCATGTGCCAGTGGTGCATGGCCAAGGACCGTAAGGACCCCAGCGTAGAAGGTCACCACAACTGCCCGAACAAAGTGCCACAGAACAAAGTGCCACTTCTCGGGGCTCTGGAAACCAGAAGCCCAAGGTGGGGTGTCATTGGGCTTGTTTCTTCTCAGGCCCCGTGGGCTCACAGACGGGCATCCTGTGCCTGTGTGTTCTTATGGTCATCTGCGTGTCTGTGTCCGAATCTCTTTTTATGGCCACACCAGTCGGATTGGCTTGCACCTGCCATGGCCCTATTTTAATTGGATTCCTTCCTTAGAGACCCTGTCTCCGAATACAGCCGCATCCTGAGGTGGGGGAAGGACGTAGGCTTGGGACAGAGGCCGCATAGTGCAGAGAGATAGCTGGGTGCTCCGCCGGTGCTGCTTCATGGCCCGGTCCTGGTCCCAGCCCTACATGTCAATGCAGGCCTCGCTGCGGTGCCCGAGGGTGTGGCTGCTGGGGGGCTGGGCTGCTGTGGCCATGGACGGGTTTGACAGGTGCAGTGGGGGTGGGGCTTCCGACCTTCTGGGCATGGGGACCTTGGAGAGGAGCCTACGGGCAGAGCATCAAACCCTCAGGTCCCCCAAGCATGGGGGGGCAGTGGAGTCCTGAGAGATGAGAAGGTGCTCGCAGACAGGGAAACTGAGGCTCGGACGGTCAGGGTCAGTGTTGGGATCTGACGGGCTACATGCCTGCTGCTTCCTCCCTGGTCCCTATGCCCAGGAAGCCCAGACACCCTGAGCTACTGCCTCCCCTGTCCTCCATCCTCCAAAAATCCCTGTCTCGAGCCTTGTCCAGAAAAAGCCTGGGGACTGGGGCTCTGGTCCCAGGGGAGAAGATAAGCTGGGGAGGAGGCCAGAGGGAAGCCAGGTCCTCCCCCTCTTCCAAGCCAGCAGCCAAAGGACTTGTCTATTTTATAGAGACTAGCATTCTGGATGGGGCCCCCGGGCTGTTTAAGGGCTTTTCCTGCCTTGGGGGGGCGTTTGGTGCTGTAGCAACGATGGGCATGGGTAGTGGGGTGCATGGGGGTGCGCAGGGGTGCATGGTGGGGCGCACAGGGGTGCATGGTGGGGCGCACAGGGGTGCATGGTGGGGCGCATGGAGGTGCATGGTGGGGGTACGTGGGGGGCACGCAGGGGCGCGTGGTGGGGGTATGTAGTGTCAGAACAGCGCAGGGTCTAGGCTTCTGTCCCCACGTGGCAGCTCAGCTCGCAGAGGGACAGGGCCAGGACCCTGGGAGCTCCTGGCAGGGGTGCAGCAGCCCGCGGGCCTCCAGGAGGAGGAGGGAGGCGGGGAGAGGCTCTGGTAGGGGTGCAGGGCACTGGGGGCCACACGCCTGAGCACAGGAGCCCCCCCACAGGCTGCATCGCCCCTCACCCCCCACCGAGGCTGGGACGGGCGACTTTCTGAGCGCGGAGATCCTCACTTTGCCAAGCCACGCTCAGAAAACGCTATTGATTTTTCTTTTCTTTATTTATTTACGAGATTTTTGCTGTGAGTAAAAAATAAAAAGGTCTGTGCGGTGCTGCCTCTGGCTCCCTCCTCCCTCCCTGCCGCCTCCCCCCCTGCATTTCCATTTGCAAGAGGCAGGGGCAGGCACGGAGGACGGGGCTGGGTACCCGGGGGCACCCGCGTGCCGTGCCCCATGCTGGGCCGCCCTCGTCAGGGACGTGCGAGTCCCTGATTGCCCGTGTTCGGTGGTGAAGCACAGAGAGGCTCGGCAGGCACCGTGCCCGAGGTCGCCCAGCACCCAGCGGTCTCCTCTGTGGGGGCAGAGGGAGGAGGGAACGAATCCCACAGAGGAGGTCAGGGGCTGGCCTCACCGCAAGGCACTGCCCCACCCCTAATCCTGGCAGAGCAGCAGGGACTTCGGGAATTCCCCGGCCTGCACCCCCTGCCCCCGCAGCTGGGTTGGGCTGGTCTCCCCAGGGAACCCCAGGGGAACGCCAGAGGTCCCTTCGGGACTCACGACCAGTGGGCCCACAACACAGTCTGTGCGCTCACCTGCCTCATCCTGACCCTTGCGCGCACTGGCTCCTGCAGACGCCCCTGTCCCGGGCGCCCGGTCCTCCCTGCACTCCCGCCGGGCCCCCAAGGTTAGCCCCGGGCCTGGCTCACGCTGACCGTTGTCGGGTCCCCGGCCCGCTCTGAGCTGCTGGGGGCAGAAGTCACGTCCCGTGCGTCCTGCCTCCCCTGGGCTGGCGCGGGAAGGATGGACACCGTCCGTGCTGATGTGAGCCGGGAGGCCTGGCCCCGGCGGGCACCCCACATGCTTCTCCCTCCTCGCTCCCTGGCAGGAGTTCCCCCTGGCCATCCTGCGGGGCTGGGAGTGCTACTGTGCTTATCCCACACCTCAGTTCAACCTCCGGGATGCCGTGGACAGTGCACTGTGTGGCCAGGAGCCCAAGGCACAGAGGCTGGCCGAGTACTGTGCGGTTTACCAGACGCCCGTACAGGGTGAGTTTGGTGCCTGGGGCACGAGGCATGTGGGGCCCTCCCCCATGTCCGTTGCATGTGCTCTCTGGGCGTTGGGAGAGACGAGTGTGAATGCATGCGTCCTAGGGTGGGGAGGGGAGGCCACCACCGTCCCTGGAGGCTGGGCACAAGACGCACCCGGCCTTTCCGCGAGTCTGGGGACGGAGGTGCTTTGAGGAACAGCAGGAGAGCCATGAGGTGGGGCCCCACCACCGTCCGGCAGAACCTGGAATGTTCTGTGCTGTGTGGGTAGCCAGGGATCGCTGCCTGGGCTGTGGGAGGCCTCATCATCCGGAGAGCTCTCTCTGAGCACGGCCCTGGCGGCCATCCCCTCTCCTCCTCGGGCCTGCCTTGGTTTCCCCATGGGTGAAACAGGAGTCTGCGGGCGGTGGGTCCGGGTTGGGCAGTCGGTGGTCAGCTTCTGGCCTTTCAGATACTCGCTGCACAGACCGTCGGTTCCTGCCCACCAAGGCCAAGGTGTTTGTGGCTCTCTCGAGCTTCCCGGGAGCCGGGAACACGTGGGCGCGGCACCTCATCGAGCATGCCACCGGCTTCTACACGGGGAGCTACTACTTTGACGGGACCCTGTACAACAAGGGTGAGTGAGGGACGCGGGGCCTGGAGTCCCGGGGCCGGCCCCAGGGGCCGGGGAACCAGCACTGCAAACACATTCCCAGCCATGCGGCCGGCCCGGGACTCGGGACATCCATCCTGGCGGCTTGCACACCCACACTACTACCACTTTCTGAATTTCCTCTGTTGTCAGAACTCGCGGTAACTCGGTGAGACGTCACTGGCTCATTTGTCAGATGTTCTGTGAGGCCAGAAGGAGCTCCTCAAAACGCTGTGTTTTTCAAGATGGTGCAAAGCCCCCGGGAGTTGTGTGGCCCCTAGTCTCCCCCTGTAGAAGCGAGAGGCCTCCCTGTGCGGAGTAGGACCGAGAACCCGGCCAAGCGAGGGGCTGTTGGTCTGCCGTCAGGTGTCACCCCTGTTGCGTCCAGGTTCCTGACTGGAGTGCGGTTTAGGAAGAGAAGCCCATGTCCACAGCTTCCTCAGCTTGGTGGGGGGCTCTGGATCTGGCGGGAGAAGCCAGGAAAGCTGGTCGTTCATCCTTAATTCCTGAGTGCTACTGGCTCCCCCAGTGGGGTGGCCAGATGACCTGTCCCAGGGTCCTGTCTGCTGTGGCCTGGTGCCCGTGGAGTCCTGCAGCACAGGCTGCTGGTCACCTGCTGGTCTAGAGGGCTGTACCCGTTTGCACAGCTGGCGGACTTGTTCTGCAAGTGGCCCGGGGGCCCAGTGGCTGGCGTGGCCACATGTCATGGCCCTGGAGGTTCCCCCTCTGAGGCTTGTGGGACTGGCGCGGGGTGGCCGCTAGCCTCTGCATCAACCCTCCAGTGACACGCATGGGTACACCATCTATTCTGGGCTACTGCGGCCCATGGGACACAGAGCGTGGCTGCTGGGGGGACAGCCTGCTGCACACAGAAGGCACTGCAGGTCTTGGGGCACTGGGGACCCAATGCTGATCCTGATCCCGTGTTTACGGCCTGTGGTCTGGTTCCTCCTCCCCTTGTCCCAGGTGCTGGGCAGTAGGAGCCCTGGCAAAGGCTGGCGGTTGTTAGGCCTGGGCCAGAGATCCGTTTGAACTGTGTTGGGTTCCAGGCGGCAAACCCGCCTCAGAGGAGCCTTGTTCCCAGCATCAAAGAACCTAGCCCTGCCTGCTGCACCTTTGCGTGCCACGCCCCGCCCCTGCTTGTCGCTGTCCCCAAGAGCCCAGGAGACACGCGTGCTCGTTTATGGAGCATTGATCCCTGGCTGGCGGACCCCAGATCTAGTGGGACGTGGCCGGAGTCTAGGTTCCGGGGCACCCCTCCAGGTTCCTTCTGTGACATCCTGCTCACCCCTGACCCGTCCCCGACTCCTAGTTCCTGGGAGGCCCTCTGCTCCGTGGGACCGCACGTGGAGCGCCTCCATCCCCAGCATAAAGGCCTCCACCAAACAAGCCCACAGCATCTTGCTGACCCATGTGTGACTTTGTTACGGGTGGGAAGGGCTGGGACCCTGCCACAGGGCCCCGGAGTCCACCGCCGGGCGGGGGCTGGAAGCCCGGCCTCATGGGGACACCTGTACCAGGTGCCCAGAGCCCTGTGCTGCTGTGTGAATTTGGCAGGGGTCCTGCCCACTCTGAGCCACGCCTGTGGCCACGACTCTTTTATGGGATGTTGGCGATGCTGGCGGGAAATCGCCGTGCAGACACCCACACGCACGCTCCAGAGGTTGTAGAGGGGCGTCAGGTCCCGCCCCCAGACTTGTGGGGTCTCCTGGAGGTGTGCTCAGCGCTGCCGGCTGCCACAGCAGGGTCCACCACCGTGCTCAGGCCCCCCGTCTCCCCGCAGGGTTCAAGGGCGAGAAGGACCACTGGCGCAGCCGGCGCACCATCTGCGTGAAGACCCACGAGAGCGGCCGCAGGGAGATCGAGATGTTCGACTCGGCCATCCTGCTGATCCGGAACCCGTACCGGTCCCTGGTGGCCGAGTTCAACCGCAAGTGTGCTGGGCACCTGGGCTACGCAGCCGACCGGAACTGGAAGAGCAAAGGTGGGCAGAAGGGGGGCAGCTCTTCTCCTGTGCGGAGACACCCGTCCCGGCCCTGCCGCAGTGTGGCCAGGACACGGGTCCGGGTGTCGAGTGTCGGGACACTGAGCAGTCAGAGGGCAGCAGGTGTGGGGCCATCGGGCAGGCAGGCCCGTCCCCACAGACCCTGCCCTGGCAGATGCCCCCATCCCCTCCAGCCCACTCTGCCCCTTGCTGGTGCCCCAGGTGCAGGAGGCAGAGCTCTGGTTCCTCCTCAGCTCCCAGGGGCCTCAGTTTACCCCCCGGAGACACCAGAGCAGTCCCTGTCTGAGGGTGGTCGTGAGGACCAGGGAAAGCGAAGGGTCCCCACACCCTCCGAGGTGGCAGGATGGTCACAAGCTGTGTTTGTGGATATTGACACTGTCCCCACCAAGACAAAAGCCCCAGCACACGTCTCAGTGTGCCGGGACAGAGCTCTCAGGGATAGATCCTCCCCAAATGTTGCCGGCTGCCCGGCGGTGTCACGGGGTGGACTGGCCACCCCCGTGAGACGTGGTCGGCATCAGGCAGGGACCACGCTCACTTAGCTTCACAGGAGGACCTGGGCGGGCGCCCGGGCCTGCACCCGTCCTCGTGGTGCCCCTGCTCGTCCCCCGTCACCTGGGGCAAGGTGAGCATGGATGAGGGTCACCCATCCACCCCGTGATGAACACCGCTGTGCCGTGTGGGCCCCATGGATCTCCCTGTCCTGACGTGGGCCCCGCGGTCAGGGCACTCACCGTCCATGAGAGAGGGAACCAGCTCCCTACACACACGCCGCAACTGTCCTCGTGTGGGGCGGCACGGCCACCGATGCAGACGTGGCCCAGTGACCCAGGCTGGCCCCGAGGTGCCGCTCTTACTGCCTGCAGGCCGCCCGGAGGGCCTGGTCCGAGGGGCCGCCTGCCCTGGTCGGCCGCCTCCCCGGCTCCCCACCCATCGCGCCCGGAGGCGGGGCCGACCTGCGTGTCTCTCCCCGCAGAGTGGCCGGACTTCGTGCGCAGCTACGCGGCCTGGTGGTCCTCGCACGTGCTGGACTGGCTGCGGTTCGGCAAGCGGCTGCTGGTGGTGCACTACGAGGAGCTGCGGCACAGCCTGCTGCCCACGCTGCGGGAGATGGTGGCCTTCCTCAACGTGTCCGTGAGCGAGGAGCGGCTGCTGTGCGTGGAAAACAACAAGGAAGGCAGCTTCCGACGGCGCGGCCGGCGCCCGCTCGACCCCGAGCCCTTCACCCCCGAGATGCGGGCGCTGATCGACGGCTACATCCGGACGGTGGACAAGGCGCTGCGCGACCACAGCGGGGCCGGGCTGCCCGGCGAGTACGTGCCCAGATGACGGCCCGGCGGCTCCGCCCGCGCCGCTGGACGCTGCTCCGCGGGCCTGGCTGCCGGAGCCGCCGCAGAACCCCCGCGCTCACAGACCCGCCACACACACCACTGCACGCTTGCGGGGACCACCTCGGACTTGGCACGCCGGGCCACGTGCGTGCTGGGCCCCGGGTGCGACTCTCCTGCTTCCCGCTGCGGGCTTGCTGGCCAGGGTCCTTGGGGGTGGGGGGGGGGTCAGCGCTGTGGGCAGCGAGTACCGCAGTGTGGGCATGAGCTCACAGAGGCTGCTGGACCCTGTGACCCTACATGGCACATCTGACCCCCTGTGAGCCCCTGTGGTATGGCCACCAGGCCCCCGGGACCACAGTCCTGCATCTCCCTTCTCCGCAGACTGGCTGGCAGCTCAGGGTGGAGCCTCCCCCCCATCCCCACGCTGCACACTGACCTCAGGACTGCCATAGCTCTTTGCACCCCCACTGCCCCGTCCAACATTAGCACGCCTGGAGGAGCCCCCTTGCCTGACTTTTTCCTTCCATGTCCTGGAGGCAGGGTGTGGGGCAAGAGGGCATGGGTCAGGGAAGGGCTGGCCTCCGGGGGGAGCTTGGGGTGCACATGGGGAGATCCGGGAGGGATGGGTCTTGGTGTCACTTGGACCTGTGGCCCCACCCACTGGGCCATGTCCCCCATCCACACAACCGTCGGGGGAGGGGCCATGGCCAAACCCTCTGACTTCACACACAACCCCATCCCCCGCCGCTGGGTCCCTGGGCCTCCTCGCCACACTCATTCTGTGGGAGCCTGCCATCTGTCTTTGTGGGAGCCTGCCAATCTTTCCCACTCATTCACCCTGGAGGGAGGGTCCTCAGGAGCGCAGCGGGCTGCTGTGTGCTAGCTGGCCGGGGGCTGGGGGGAGAGGTAGGAAAGTCGCCCACCCCAGCTCACAGCCTCGGGACAGAAGAGGGTGGTCACAGAGGGGAAGAAACCCAGTAGCAGAGGACTGTGCATGCTATGCAGGCTCAGGGTCACCGTGCAGGCTGGTCTGGAGGCATCTGTAGGAATTACCCCAGCAGACCCGAGGGAAGGACCTTGAGGCAGAGAAAACAGTGTGTGCAAAGGCTCGGGGGCTTGGAGAACAGGGGGATGGGCTGTGGGGCGTGTGTGTCTGAGTTTCTACAGCTGGGGGCGGAGTGGGTGGGTGAGGACAGAGGTGGGGACACAGAGCGGGACCATCCTCAGCCACCTGGTGCTCAGCCTGGAGGGACAGAGCTCCCTTCAGGGGTACCTCGGGTTCAGAATGAGGCCGCGCTACCAGGTCTCCAGTGTGTTGGGGGGGTTGTACCCCTGCCAGGTGGACGATGGTGGATGGGCCCCTCAACAGCTTTTCCAGGCTTGGGGTGTTGGTGGCAGGGCCCCTTGCTCTGCCCTCCTGCAGCCTGAGCCAAGCTGCTGCAGGGGAAGAAAACGGGGTGAGAGATTTGGGGAAACCAGCATTGGAATGTCCCGACCCTGCACTCCCCCCGTTCCCGGGATGCCGAGAGCCACCATATGAGAGCAGGTGGGGTGGAGGGCCCGGTGGGCTGCCCTTCCTCGGAGGGAGGCCTCCACGCCCGTCCGTGAGGAACCCACTGTGGTGCTGAGCCTGTCCTGGGCCGTCCCCCAGCCGCGCTCCGCTTAATGCTGGCAACGCTTATTGGCACGGCCCTATCTCCGCGGTTCACTCTGGGAAGGCCCCTGACGAAACTGTTTCTCTGGAGTCGTAGGAAGAGGTGAGGCCTGCCAGGGGGCCCCACCTGCCGTGGAAGATGGCCCAAGGGTCCCTGCACACCGCCCCCCCCAAGCAAGCCTAGAGTCTCGACAGAATGGAGAGCCGGATGCTGGCTTCCTCCTGAGCCAGCTCCTAGCTCTGGCCCTCACTCTTCGCGGACTTCGGGGAGAAGACCCAGACGCTGGGGAGGCTGGGAAGGGCAGAGGTATGGCTGGAGGGCCCGGCCCACTGACCCTTGGGCCTTCCTTCCTCCTGCCCAACCCCAAATCAGGACAGCATCAGCCAGACCCCCGGTACCTGGTCCACTTCCTGCTGCAGGTGTGCAGAGAACCTCCCTTCCTTCCCGGGGGAGAGCCGGTTGCTCTGATGGCCTTATGGTTTACAAGGCACCTCAGCCAGACCTGCAGATGAGTAGAAACATGGGGTCAGTGTACATCCAGGTCACGCTGAGTCGGTCCACATGGTCGGGCACCCTACAGGGGGCTGGTGCTCCTGGGTATCTGATGAGCAAAGACATGCAAAAGCCCTGTGGCTGGTTCTTCCTGTGGGAGAGCCTGGAGGCACGGGAAGAGCTCTGGCTGTCTGTTTGTGCAAGTGAGGCCTCCTGGAGCTCTCAGCTTCTCCATCAAGCAGCCAGGGTGCAAAAGCCAGTGTGAATCTGGGGGAGAGTTGTGACAAATCCCCACTGTTGCAGATTCCAGGTTTAATGGCGGGCCAAAGTCACACAGACCTGCGTTAAGACATGTAATTTCCATGGTTTTCATCTCCTGTTGTGGATCAATTTGGAAACACCAAAATACATAATTTTAAAAAACGAAAACACATTTCTGATAATCCCAGTGATGTGTAAATGAAACAGAAGAATAGACAGGCTTCCAGACCCCGGGAAGAAAGCTGCTTAATTATGTGAGCATCTTGTAACAAGTTTCTTGCAGCTAAAATTAGATCCCGAGTGCATGAATGTGTGATAATGTTTGCACACCAGAATTCATTTTCCCCTTAAAACATGGCAGGAGCTCCTTGGTTCCTGGGGGGCCCTCAGTGGGGAGATGGGAGTGCTGCAGGGGTCTTCATGGCTGCAGGAATGCTTGGGGCAGAGGTGTGTCTCCTGTGGCCGGAAGCTCGCTGGGGTTGTGCAGTGTGGTTTGTGGGGGTCTAGTGGGAAACTGATGGGTCTGGGCACCCCCTGCTTGCTGCTCCCACCAGGACCAGTTGGCCTGAATGAGGTCGAAATGGAGTGGAAGCCAGAGCTTGAGCCGGGCAGGGCTGTGCCCCCATTTCCCGCCCCCGTATCCCTCTCTAGCAGCCCTTGTTTCTGGGGTGGGGCTATTTAAGGTCACTGTCATCTCCTGGGTGGGGCCCCAGCTGGGCAAAGCCAGTGGCTCCTTCCATCTCTCTGGCTACAGTGGTTTTGGGGATGGTCACATGAGCTATGGTGGTGTGGCCATGGGGGGCATCTCAGGACATTGGGAAGCACGTGCGCTGCTGGTGGGAGGGGAGGCAGCAACCCTGGGCCTGCGGAGGGGCCCACCCTCAGGTGTCACCGGTTATACCGCGGGACCGTCAGGGGGCACAGGAGCCAGGAACTCGCATCGTTATGTACACTCAAGATTGACTGCAATCGCCCTGCTCTGGGCGGGTTGGTTACACGAGCCAATAAACCCTCTTCTCGTTCACCTCGGCTGCAGTTGGGTTTCTCTTCCTCATCGGCTGCGGGCTTGGCCCCATGTTCTGTCATTCTGTCTCCGTGGCGGCTGCAGGCGGGGGCTGGGCTTCGGCCCAGTTCGAGCTGGGGGGTCGCGGACGGAGCCTTTTAACTACAACAGAGCCCTCGGCCCACAGGCGCCTCTGTGGGAGGAGAGATCTAGCTCCTGGGCTGAGCAGGTCCACGCGCCGGCCCTCTGCTTCACAGATGAGGGACCCGGACACCCTGGAGGTCACGCTGGAGGGACGAGTGCTCAAGAGCGCGGGTAGGAGTGTGGCTCCTTCTACAAAACCGCCGCCCTTCTGTTACGACCCTATAGCTCTTGGGTGTCGCTGCCGACGGGGCATCCAGCCAGCTTGTCTGGAAGTGACCCCGTTAATCTCACGGCCAGTTCTCTGCTGGAACACACTTTGGTGGGCGCCCAAGGTCAGCGCCAAGGGCCAGGACTTGAAGACCTGCCCTCTAGGAGCAGGGAGAAGGACCTCGCCGTGCCGGGGTGTCCGTGCTCTCTCCCAGGTGTCCCAGGTGGGAGAGGGTCCTGTCTCCCAAGGGAGCTGACTGATAAGCTTGGGACGCTCACCCACAGGACAAGCGGGTGCCCCCTCCCGTCGCACACCAGCCCTCCTGACCACGAGACAGCGGTCACCTGGACGTTGGCGTCAGGTCACTCACTGATCTTGTCCCCACTGTCTGAGCCCCACACCCAGTTGACCCAGTGACCCCCGCCCACCTGGCAGGGCCCCCTGCACCTGGCCGACAGTGCTACTGGCCACGGTTGAGATCACACCCCACCATCATCAGTTGGGCGGCTTGCCTTTGCCACGTGACAAATTACCACGAACCCAGCAGCTCGAGCCGACCCCCAGGCACCCTCCCCCGGCTCCCGTGGGTCGGACGTCTGGGTAGACCTCCCTGGGCTGCCTGCCATCAAGGTGGTGTTAGCGGTCTGTGTTCCCACCATAGGCCTGATGGGCGTGTCCGCGTCTAGGCTCCCCCACACTGTTGGCGGTACTGAGTTTCTGTGGTTGTAGGACAGAGGCCCTCGGTCCCTGCGACCCACAGTCGGCCCTGACACGTGGGCCTCTCCCAGGAAGGTCGCTGCAGAGCGGCTGCTGGCTGGAGGGTCCCACGTCTCCTACCTGATCCCAGGAAGACCGTCCGGTCCCTGTTGCCGCATCCCAAGGGACAGACCCCCACTCAGGGGCAGGGGTCCCATGAAAGCACAAACCCTAGGAGGTGGGGATCCCTGTGGACCAAGACGGGGTCTGACGGCCACAACACCAAAGTGGGAAAAATCTGGAAATCCGTACTTTCTGCTCCCGTCCCCTGCTGGTCTGCACTGACTATGGGGGGTGTTTGAGGATATCATCGTGGGGCCGGTTACACCCGTGTCCCCATGAGTCAGAGCCGTGTCCCCAGTCCACACTAGCCACTCTGCACTCCTTTTTAGTTAATCGTGCACAGCGCACGGTGGGCCTTTCAGTATCTGGACTTCTTTAGTTTGAAAACGCCATTGATGATTTTGGGGTTGAATGTTGCCCCTCCCCCCACGTCCTTCTTGAATTCCTCACTGGCTGGTGTCTGGACTCCAGAGCCGGGCTGCATCTGGGAGACACAGCGGGCGGTTTCCCACACATGCCCTTTCGATCCCACCGCGCGGGTCCTGCACTTTGTCCTCAAAAAAGATCATTTGCTCTCCCCCGCGTACAGTTCCCGTTAACCCATCTGCCCATTTCCATAATTACATGTTTTTTTTTTTAATTCCTGGAACTTCTAATTAATTTTTATCACAGTCTGCCCAGTTTCGTGGATGGTGCCCTTTCACGTCTGCCGACGGACATTAAATGCACTCGGTGCTGTTAACGCTATTTCCTTGGCTGGGAGTTTCTCTCGTTGTCGGGTTTGTGGTCTCTTTGGTGCTTCTGGTCCTCATTGGAGTGTCAGAGGATCTGTGTTCATTCCAGGAGAGGAGAATGGTGCCCGGACAACCTTCCTGGTGGGCCCAGGTTTGGGACCTCAGTCAACGACCCTGTGAATCACGCCTGGGCCACCTCCTGCTCCCCAATTCCACTGACTCCCGGTGGGACACGCCTGCCTTTCTGCGGCACGAGCCCGGCTGTGTGCTGAGCGCTCCCCACCTCTGACCTTCTCGTCCGTTTGCCGCTTCTCAGCGTTTGTCGTTGCTGCCCCTTCCCCGCCTTCCTGACCACGTCACCGTCCGCGTTCGTTTCAGGGAAGGAGAAGCTGAGCAAGTGCTTCCCTAACCAGCTGCCGTGAGAACCAGACGCTTGACCACGGAGACTGGATCGGATGACCTATGAGCATCGCCAGGAGATGCTGTGTGACCTTGGGTAGCATCCTCTCCTCCCTGAAGCTCAAGTTCTTTATTAGAAAAAAAAAAAAACTAAATCCGAGAAATTTGAAAGAAGATCGAAGACCTCACCCGTCTTGGCCCCCTGACAGTTCTATGGATGCCGTCCACACAATCTGGGGAAAAAGCATCACCTTTGCACCTGCTCCAAACACTGACCTCACCGGGGTCATCGTAACAGCCAGACCTTCACCGAGAGCCCAGTCTCTATCAAGTCTTCCCCAAAACAGACAGCTCCATGGAAAAACAGAAAAAAAATGCTTAAATCAGATTTTGTGGGTTCCTTTCATTCCTTATGTTTTAAGTTGGATAATCACCGTTTTCAATCCACTCAAATGCTATATTTTGTACGGACGTTCCTACCCTCCATTCCTGGCACAGGACTCGCAGGCCGGAGGTACAGCAACTATCAGGGGAAGGAAGTAGGGATGCACGAAAATCCTAAACCATCTGATTTTCAAGTTTTCCGGGACAGCAACTACTGCCTCATGCTTCCTGTTTGTGAGCTAGTGGGGGGGGCGGGGATCGGAGCTGATGACACCTGTGAACCCCCTCCCCCATGGGCTGAGACGCTGGGGGACAAAAGTGAGCTGTGGCATCCGCACGGCAGGCAGGACAAGGGGGACAAACCGCAGTGCTGAGCTTTCCAGGGAGTTGTCCGAATGGAAGACACACATTCTTGGTCCACCCATATCCTGTTTGCAAAACCGGGGACAAAGCAGCGGGTTTTTGTCCAAAACCCTGTTGATGGATGGTCGGGAAGACGGCCTAACGGCATCCCCCGACCTTTGTCCCCTGTTCTGCTGCTCCGTACCTAACGCTGAGCCCCTTCCCCATCCAGCCCTCACCGTGGCCCCAGGGCTCACAGCCGAGGATCCCCCATCCATGCCATGCTAGGAAAGACACATGCGTGCATCTCTATCTGCCCCTCTGTAGCCATAAGTCTCTACCCACCATCTGCAGACTGACATACGAGATTTCTGACAGCCACTGTATGTTTTTGCAACAAGATCCTACGAGGCACCCAATTTTCCGTCTTTCAGGTCCCTACTCGATGACATGCTGTAGGCTGTGGGACGGTGCATAACATTCTCCAGCAAGGGCCTCCAACGTGCAGCACGTGCACCCCGCTGGCCCCAGGGAAACACTGAACCTTTTACCTCGTCTGTTTGAGTCCTCCTTCTTCAGTCTGTCTATCCCACGCTTATAGTACTTGTACATGCACATGAAGGTCTGTGCTTGGAGGTTTGCACTGACACCCCTTGAGCGGTCAGCAGTCCTCCGAGGCCATGGGGCCACGGAAGTGGGAAGCACCTTGTCCACGATTCCCCGCTGTCCAGAGATGCTGTTTGTGGCTGGGGCCCCTGCTGGCCTCGTGCAACAAGGGCTGCTCGGTACGAACACTTACGTACGAGTACTTTGAGGTCTGCGGGACCCAAGCATCAAAGTTGGCTCAGGGGATAGGTGGCATCCTAGTTGTGAAGGATGTTGGTGGCCTCCTCTCCAAAAAGCCTTAGCATACACACCCGCCCCAGAACGTATGAAATTCCGGCATCCCTGTGTCTTCCTGGACCTCGCAGCTTCTCCACCTTCTCCAGGTTTTGCCGATGCAGTGGGTGGGTTGGGAAGTGGCCCCAAGTGAAGGGGCACCTTCATGGGTAAGTTGGGGCGTCCAGCAAGATGAGCCCTTGTGCCCCTGATTCTCGAGGCGTCTGTTCTCAGAGCTCGACTGCCACAGGCTAGCCCTCAGCGCCTCCCCCCCCCCCGCCCGAGAGTCGCGGAGGAGCAGCAGAAACCCACACATTGGGGGCCAGGGAGAAAGGAAGCCGAACGCCGTCCAGATCATCTCGCCAGCCCTGCTCAGCTTGTAAAACCACGCGTGCCAGATCCCTGCGATTTCATCCAGAACAAATAACAAGAGGCAGCGTGTAATAGTTCCAAGACGAGCATATTCGTAGTAAATATTTTAAGATCAATGGCTGCATGGAATGCATTTCCTGGGAGTTTCACTAAAATGGCTTTGTATTAAAAGTGCCATTTCAATAAATATTCATGGGGAAATTCACTGATGTGTTTTACCACTTACAGCGAAAACTTCGAAGGTCCTGGAAGAAAAGACGTAGGATGCGAGCGCTGCCTGCTTGGGAGAAGGGTGGTGAAACCCTCCCGGGTGGGAGCCACGAGTCCCACGTCCTGTCCAGTGCGCCTGCGGCAGGGCCCTTGGGTGAGAAGGGTGGTGGAGCAGGGGTGGTGGGAGGCGGGAGCCGGTGTGTGAGCCTCTTTGGCTCTGAAGCCCCCCGCCCCCCCACACCTGCTGTTTGATGGGCACCTGCTGTGCACCCCACAGTGCGTCCCAGACATTCACACTGTCCCCCTGAGTCCTCACAGCCACGGCCGGTGCCAAGGAGCTCCCACAGCGACAGGGACACCGTGTCTTGGGAGACTGAAGTGATCTGTCTCAGTGCCACAGAGCATATTCACGTGGACCCCATCACTCCTGCCTTCCCCCGTTTCCCGCCTGTGGTTCCTCTGGGTCTCCAGGAGCTGCTGAGGCGACGAGGACAGGAGGAAGCCCGGCACGGGGCCAGAGGCCACCTGCATCACGTCCCCTTCCTCGCGGTCCCTGGCAAGCCCAGTTGGCTGCCTACTTTGGACGAGAGGCCTCGAAGCTCCCGTGACACCCCCCTTCCTGGCCCCCTTTCCTGCGGCAGGAAGCGAGCGCACAGGCGGAGCATTGAAAATCTGGCCGCGCATTCCTGCCAACTTCCTTAGTCCCGGGGAACGTATTTATTTTTATAATGGCAACTTGTCCCCTTGGCACCGATCGGATCCCACCACTCCCTTGTTTAAGACGCAGGAATCCCTCCCCACGGCCAGCAGAATACAACCCAGATGCCCCACTTGGCTTGGCATTCGAGGCTCTCTAAGGCTCTCTGTAATCTGGCCACACAACCTTCCTCTTCATGGCCTCCATCATCAATCCACCTGGCCATTCGTGCTCCTCCATCTTCCTGGGATGCCTCCCCCCTGCCCATCCCCACTGACTAGTAGCCTTTTAACTATCCTTCAAGGCCCAGCATGGAGGAACGTGCCTCCTCCCTCAGCCTCTCCTGATCCCCTGGGACAGAACAGACTACAGGTAACCCTCGTCCCGGCCTTTGCTGGACTGTGAGCCTTGGTGGGGTTTAATGGTGAGGACACCCACGGCAGCGACAGCAGTGGAGAACTATGGGGCCTTTAACACGGAATTGTACGGTGTTCCTCTGATCAGCCTCAGGAGGCCCCCCGAACAGATAAGCAAACGGGCTTCTGAGCAGTCGGGTGGTGTGATGGGCTGCGATTTGAACCCGGCTCCTGCACGAACGGCTCAGACCCACTGGCTTCATTAGGTGCTCACTCAATGTTTGTTGAATGACTATTCGAGCACACGGAGGAGCAAATGAGTCATGAGAGGGGAAATCACACAAACACAGAATAATTACCTGCTTGTTGACTAACACAAGGATTACCTAGTGCCCACGTGGCGAGACCCGGCATTTCCTGCCACTTGGGAAAACCCTGCTTACAATGGAAGCCACACCAGCGTGTGCCACCCCACACACTCCCAGGGATACAGACAAGGATGACCTATCCTTCTGGGTCCAGGCCTGCGATGGTCTCGGGGGACACAGACTTGGAGGAGGACCCAGGCCCACGGGGTGGGAACTCTGGTGTTGGGAGCCTCCGGGAAAAGCAGGTTCAAACATGGCTACATGGTGGCAGAGAGAGTGCAGGCAGGAAACGTCTGCAGAGCCAAAGAGAGCCAAGCAGGCCGCTGGAAGCAAGAGTGAGGGCAGATGGAGAGCCGCCACGACCCAGCAGACGCCGGGCCACAGCTGCGACTCTGCTTGTGGGAACCGTGGGGGCGGGCAGAGCAGCGGGCACAGCGGAAGTGCGGGAGGAGTGATCTGCGTGTCGGTCCCAGAGAAGCCCAGGGCATTGGTGGGCTGTGGCAGACACGCTCAGCTCAGGGAGAGGCCACATGCCCGTGGGGCGCGGCCAGGAGCACACACAGACGGAGCCTGACGCCCCTGCCTGCCAGCTGCTGCCCTGCCTCACCTGATGCTGCACAGAGCCCCAGCCCTGCAGCGCATCCTGACCTCTCGTCCCCACTCACTCCCCACGGGGGATTCTGGAGACATGGGAACACACAGTCATGCGTGCTCACACGCACACACACATACACACCCACAGGCACTCATTCACACACACACAATCACGCACAACAGACATACACGATCACATGTACACACATGACCCACATGTGCACACCCACCCGGAGACACACGCGCATGCGTACACGCATGTTCCCCACATAGTAACACAGAAACGATCATGTGTGTACATGCATGCTCACACCCACCCACACACACGTACATGCTCACACCCACCCACCCACTCGCATGCACACACGTGTTCACACACATGTCCACACACTCACGTCCACACACATGATCACATGAAGATGCGTGCTCACACTCATCTGTGCACATGTACACACATTCGCACACACGTGCACACTCATTCACATGCATACACAATCAAACTCACAGGCAGACACACATGATCACATACGTACACACACGACCCACCTGCTCACTTGGAGACACACGTGCACATGCATACGCATGTCCCAATGCACTAACACACAGACAGGATCACACGGGTATGTGCATGTTCATGCTCACACGCTCACACACACATGATCACAGACACACACGCACTACTCAGAGTTCTGTCCAGCTCCACAGCACAGACAGGAGGGGGGTCTTGTGGGCATCCTGAAGGCTGCAGAGGCCCCTCCCTCCAGAGCCCAGGCTTCGCTCCTATCTGTGCTGCTTTCCGTCCCCCACCCCAAGGACCTCAAGCCTCCTCCTAATTATCTGCAGAAAGTACCTATACCTGTTAGAAGGGCTCATCCTGTTTTAAATCAAATGCAAAACAGGATAAACGCTCTCACATTTAAACCCCCTTGGCTGGAGGACAGCTGGACAGTCAGTGCTCACTCTCACGAGAGTCCTTCTGCCCCCGGTAACCCGTAAGGCCGGGTCAACACCCTCCAGGAACCCCACATCTGGTGCCTTGGGAAGTTGCTCATTTGGGCTTCACGACAGCAGGACGCTGAACAATCATGTAAGACTGCGTTTCTGTGACAAGTTTATGGATTTACTTGAAGGACGCAAGCATGTGCCTATTAAGCATGGGGGAAATTATCAGCGAATGTTTTAAAATGACCAATAAAAATGAAATTATCATTGTTCATTGTTTTTTATGGATCATAATGTGTGTTTCTTTCTCTTTTTTTTTCTGATGGAAACATCCAACAAACTCCCCTCCTAGACGCCGGCCACTAATTACGCAGCTAGCACACGGTAATGCAGGCACGCGGGGGCCGCCTGTCGTAATTCATCTTCATAACTGTAATTGGCCCAATGAAAGAGATCACAAAATCACTCTGCAAAGAGCAGGCCGATTCAATAAAAACTGATTTCACTCTCCTCTCTTCCGAAGCCGCAAGGTGGGGACCAGAGCTCTCCGATTGCCACTCCTACCCCAATTTGATGGTCTCTCGCCTACTTATTGAGGAACTACTCCACTGGAATCATTAGCTGGGCACTGGGGGGGAAAGCAAAGCCTGAGGCAAATTCCCCACGGCCAGGAAGCAGCAGTCAGGTGGGGAAGGAGGTAAGTTGCACCACAATGAGTGCTCCAGAAGAGAGGCGGCGTGGATGACTCCTGCCAGAGAATCAGGGAGAGCTTCATGGAGGAGGTGACAGTCAAGCGTGATGAAGAGGCAGGAAGAGGGTGGGCAGGAGTTCAGACTAGCACGGGGCAGTTTTAGCAGAGTGCAGGGGGGAGTGCGGGAGGGAGCGGAAAGGCAGGTTGAAGGTCCCTGATGTGGGAGAAGCAGGCGATGAAATTTGTAGGTGAAGCCTGAGCCCCTTCCCCTTGTGCAGGGTGGTCAGGAGAGCAGCCCACCCCCGGCCAGGCCCTGGGCGGTCCAACTCCCTTGGCTGCGGGCCTAACCCCCAGGAGCCCAGAAGGGTGGTGCAAAGGACTCTGCCAATGCCACTTATGACAGGAGGCAGGGTGGGTCACTGGGGTCACTGCCCACACGGACAGCAGGTCACACAGGTGTCAGACGAGCTCGTCATCCACCCAACCCCACATCACAGGACAGGCTGCGAGCAGGAGGCTCCCGGCGCTTCCAGGGCAAAAGATTTTGGACCATTTCCTGTTAAGTGCTTCTCTGCATCTCTGCCGCCAACACTCCCCTCCTTGAACGTTCAGTGCGCCGGGAAAAGACACTGAGGAGAAATGTTCAGGGGGACCGGAGGGAAATGCTAATGAGAGCCAGAAAGCAGAATCCCGGGGAAAGGGGAGGTCTCATGAAGGAGTGGCAGCCTGTGTCGCTCGCTAACAGGGAAGTCGATCCGGGGACCGGGCGAGAGACTGTCAGAAAAGCGGGGCCTGGGGAGCAGAGGTTGGGTGGCAGCCGAGGACGGTGGGAAGGAGCCCCATGCTGGCGCAGGTCTGCTCGCCCGCCTGCCATCCAGACCTCCACCACGGCGGGTATTTGCTAACAGACCGACTGACTGCGGGGAAACTAGGGCTCACGGCTTCTCTGCAGGGGAAGGCAGATGCGGCTGTGACCTTTCCAGCCCAGAGCATCTTGGCAGCATGTGGGCTGCGTCCCTCAGGAATGCCCCACCTATACCTGTGGCTCTCACCTTTCTGGGGCTGAAACTGGACGCGGGGGGCCTAGGACAGATTCGCCCTTTCCCTTCCCATGCATGTTCCACCTGTTGCCCCCTCCGTGTCCTCCCTCTGTTTCTCCTGCATTTCTCTGCTCCCCCCGCCCCACCCCACCCCACCCCACCCCACCACTCTACCACCCCATGGCTTCCTCTGGGACAGATCGAATCCCCGGTTCCGAGGCTTCGCTGCCTCATTATAGAACTTACTTCTCAGGCTTCCCCTGGCCCCACGGCCCCTCCCTGGGCCCCAGGGCCCCAAGGCCCGGCCCTGCTCCCTGCCCTTGGGAGGGAGGTGCACAGTGGACCGAGTGACCCGTCTGGACTAACAAGATATTCGTAGATGTAATGCTGCCGGAGGCTTGCCATGTCCTTGTGCCCTGGAGTGGGGCGAGCTCACGTTCCTGGGATCCCCAAGAAGGTTATGCACCAGGCAGAGGCACCACTTCAGATGTGGCCTCTGGAGAAACCCGAGGAAAAGACCCAAGTCTAGCCAGGAGCCTGGAGCCATGCCCTGCTGACCCGCCCCTGAACGAGGGTAGCCCAGATCAGCCGTAGCACGGTCGACCTGCTGAGCCCTGGCCATGAGAAGAAATAGCCTTTGTCTCAAGCCACCGAAGGTCAGGATGCTTTGTTATGTGGCACGGCTGCTCGGTTCACGGGTTGAAGCAAACCTGGGCGTCTGAGCTCCCCCTCTTCCTCCTTAAGCCCGACTGTCATACGGACGGTTGCTGCAGCAGGGAAGACTTCCCCGTCCAGAATATTCCAACTTTATTCCAGAGGCTTATTCCTTAGTTCATGTGCCAACATACGGAGGTCTGTGTCAGCCTTAGCAGGGGCGATGGGGAGAAGGGCGGGGTGGTTCTGCAGGAGGCCGAGACACACGCCCTTTCTTTGAGAGGGAGAGAGCCGGGCCAGAAGCCAGCAATCACCTCGCAGGGCGCCGGCCACGTTTCTGACCCAAGAGCAGACCACGGGGAGGTAAGGTCATCGCTCTGCAGATGCCCGTGGTTCTTCTTAAGACAAATTATCTGTGAGTATTTTTTTTAAATCCCCAGTAATCACGAGTTTCCCTTCTTTTGCACACACTGCACAAGCCAGTGAGGAATCGGAATGCAACACCGGCTTCCCGTATGTCAGCACCAGATATGTCTTCTTTTAGAGCGTGTTCTGTGCGTCCTTCTGGAAGGAGGTGAATGAAACGTTCTTGTAAACAGACAGAAGTGATTCACGGGATCATGATTGCGTTTCATCAGCCGCATCAGTTCTAGGCAGCGATGGGACTTGGTGAGATATTATTTACAACTTGTTAAAAACACTCCTTGAGAACCTTCTTCGGTCCCGGTGAGCTCGGCTGAACGTGGCTGGGCTGGCGGTTGGCCGAACCTGGTCCTCCTGGCACAGCCACGCTGCCTGGGCCCAGAGGAACCACATGCCGGGGTGGGGAGGCTTCCGGAACTCTTTCCTCTGAGACGTGCACGGGACTTCACTGGGCCATCAACGAGGCATTCGATCAGGCGTCGAGCCAGGTGGCTTCTGTCTGGCGCTGGGGTCACAGATACACAGAGCAAAGGAGAAACACACGGTCCTGCCCTCAGGTCGCCTACAGAGATATGGTCCCCCGTCTACTATGTAGTCTTCAGAAAAGATGACCTGGCTTGCCTGCCCCTTAATCCCCTCCTCTGTCAAATTAGGAAACGGTAATCACATCCCAGGACGGTGGAGATAGTCACGTCAGCCGACACGCGTCCACCACACCCCCTTGTTCCCTGAGAGGACCCTGCGTGGGTCGGGGCGGCCATGCTTCCTGATGACGGCTCACCTTCCCAGGCTCCCTGTGGCCACGTGGGCCACGCGCCCTGGTCCCCGTCCATGAGCACGGATGGAAATTTTGGTGAGCACATTCCTTTCTGAGTAAAAGGACAAAGTTTCTCTGCTCGTTTGCCTTCTCTCCAGAAACACCTGAACGGAACCTCTGACCACCTGGGACCCAGGGGACAGTGACATGCTGGAGGGGCCTTGGGCTCCGGATGTGCTCCTGGGCACCTGTCTGAGCCGCGGTCTACTTAGTCCCAGGCAGCTCTGGCTTCAGCAGCTGTCTCGCGGGTGAACGTGCCCCAGAGAGTGGGAGCCCGCAGGGCGCCGGACGTGCAGGAAGCACTCCGTAGGGCCACACTGTGTGGTTGCTGATGTCATGAGCACACGGCATGGCGGCATGGTGAGCGGGTGTGGACGCCAGGTGCTTCACGGGGCCTGCAGTTCCAGCCAGTGGGAGTGCCGCGGGCTCCGAACCTCAGAGATCTTTCCGGGCGGACCCCTCTGCTCCTCCCAACCATCGTCCCATCCCATGGGGCCTCTAATGTTGGCCATTCCGGCAGGTTCCAAGCCTGCCTCCTGCCTTCAGTCCTTCGTGAACCGTCCGCCTCGCTTGTTTCCAACGCGGGTCTGCTCCCAGCTCACCCCCAGATGAGAACCTCCCCAGAGTGACCCTCGCCGTCAACAGCCCCTCTAGCTCCCGTCCTCCAGGCCCCGAGTGCCGACGCTGCCCTCCACGGACATTTCAGCAAGGCCCGGGGTGACACAAAACTCACCTCACTTTTTAAAATTCAATCCTAAAAAAAAAAAAAAAAAAAGATCATGCAATGTTTGCTTTTTTACTGTGATATATTTTGTTGGCTTCAATATAAAAATGTTTTAACTTTCCTGCCAATGGAAAGAATTAATCGTATTCGAGGAAGATGCTGGGTGCTCAGCCGCAGTTCTGAGCGCCCCCTCAGAGGGCATGCAGGAGCTCCCTGTCCGGTCGTCTGGGGGACGTGGGTGGCCTCCTGTGACCCCTTGTTCCACACACCATCCCCTCCTCACAGAGCGTCCTCCCTGGCCGCTGGCAAACTCCCGGGTGTGCTCCCGTCTGAGAGCGCCCAGCAGGCCGGCCGTGCTAACCACTTCGGCCTCTGGTCCCACCGCGCACCTGTCAAGCACAGGGGACATTCTGTTCATCATGGAAGGCTTCCGGTTACTCGTGTGTGACCAACGACGCCCACACCTAGAGACCCCTCCTCCCGAGGGGGGCAGGTGCCCCAGGAGCAAGCAGGCCCCAGCTGTCTGAGTGCACCTCAGTACCACAAGGGGGGAGGCATGAGGACAAAGAGAGCGTCTGAGAACGGCCGCGATGGCCGGTGATGTCTCTACGCACCCTCGCAAGCCGTCTCTGTCCCGCACCCGAGTGTGGAGGTTGAGGCTGGGGCAGGAGGGCAGGGAGGGACCCACTTGCCGCTGGGAGGGACCTGGCAGGGAGGGACCTGTCCCCAGCTCCCCATCCCTGGTATTTCTTACCCCCAGTCCCGCACGGGAAACCAAGTGCTTCCTGTTCACTCAGCGTGGGTTAGTGGTCGGTAAAGGAAACCCGGATGGCTCTGGTGTTGGCCACATCCCCTAGAGCCACTTCTGTGTCCCCTGCTCTCAGGGGCCCAGCAGAACAAGGGGAGCTCTAGGTGGCTCCCCCCAGTCCTTCCACCCCCCCCAAGAGGCAGCCCACCATCCAGAGCTGTCCTTCCCTGGCCTAACAGCCCCTCGTCTGCCATTATGAGCTCCGTTATGGGAGCCTTCATAGCAGGTGTCATTAAACAGACATTAAGACCCAACCGGCCATGGTTTAAGAGAACCATTACCACATGCCTGATGTTTGCCGCGACAAATGGAGACCCAGCCAAGCACGCATGTGTTAATGGGCCGGGAAACACCCCCTGGGGGAAAGTACCGGGATGGGGGGGCATGCCCTGCCTGGGGCCCTTGGACTCCAAGTAGGCCTCACCCCTGCCTCCCTGGTCCATGGCGCTCCACGGGGGAGGTGGGGACCACTGCCTGCCCCGCCAGCCTGAGCATGCTCCGGGGAACCTGCCTTGTGACCGGAAGACAAAGGGTCACGCTTCCTCAGTGTCCCCAGAGCTGACGGGTCTTCGGGAGCCGAGGCCAGCGTCAAAGTGCGAGCTCATTTATGCTTCTGTGGGTCTGGAGGGTGCGGGGCCATCAGTGCACCGAGACCCCACCTCCAGCGGCACTGCACATCTGCACAGCTGGCCGCCCCCCCCCACCCCCACCCCGCAGCCTTCCGAGACCAGGAGGTGGCACGGTGTGAGGCGCAGGCGCGTGCTTTGGGTTCTGGCCTCCCTGGGTTCGAAGCCCCACCCTGCCCCCTGTGAGTCAGGCTCCTCTTTCCAGTTCTGGGGGGCGCAGTGCACACCGTCCCTCTGGCCTCCCAGTTCCCTCTGTTCTGCACTCACGCCCGCGCCTGCCGGAGAGCGGAGGGCCCAGGGTCTGCTGGACCCTGCCACCCCCCAAGGGAGCAACACCCCCTAAATCAGGCTCCATCCATGACGGTCCCTTCCCTAGGCCACGCTGGATGGCGATTGCGAGCATAGCTGGGGACTGTCCACAAACCCACCAATCTGCTCTCTGACCAGACCTCGCGCCCCCACCTGCATGCCCAGCCCCCACCATGCGCTCCTCTCGCTCCCGCCACGTGTTCTGCTCCCAGTGCCCCAGGTAGCCTGTCCTCCTGCCCGCTCCTCCTCCTCCCCTTCCTGACCCCGCCCCCGCCCCCGCCTCCTCCCCAGCTGCACATCCAGCTGACCCGCTGGCTCCCTGGAGCCTCCATGTCCCTCAGCCCACCTGCCCCTGCTTGCGGGGCACATGCCTTCAGGACCCTGCCTGGGGCAGCCGGGTCCTCCTCCTCTCTCTGCGCCGTGTGCTGCGGTGTCCCGCGCTGTGTGTGAACGTGCTCTTGCCGGACTCACCCCGGCCCCCACCCAACATCAGGTGCCCTCTACCCGCCCGCTGAGCGGTCCCACGGCGGCACCTGGCCGAAGGGGTGGGAAGGGCAGCACCCCTCTTGCCCGGCCTGTGACATCGGTCACATAGCCCACAGCCACGGACAGCCAACAGCCCCCGGTGCCCAGAGCACAGGGCTCGCCCTCGCTCCCACGGGCCACTGCCAGCCAAGTGTGCAGTGTCTCCCGCGGGTCATCCAGCCCCTCCCACGCGCACAAGTGCCTCCTCTAAGATCTTCCCTCGTCCCCTGTGGGCGGTGGCGCTTCTACTCTCAGGACCACGCTCACTGCGGCAGGCGTCGCAGTCCGCAGGGTGCTGAGTAGCGACCCCCAGAGAGGCACAGCTGCATTCGCGACCCTGCAACCTGCAGCGGTTACCTTTAACGGGTCTTGGCTGATGTAATTAAACGAAGGATCTCAACAGGAGATCAGGTCCCAGATCATCCCCCAACCCAGGGACAAGTGTCTTTACCAGACACACACGCACAGGGCAGAGGACACACGGACACAGAGACAGATGGAGAGACGCAGCCACAGCCACGGACATCGGAGCCACAGCGGCTGCGCGGGGCTGGAAGGACCACTGATTCCGGATCCCCCAGGGACAGTTAAGGGGCAGCAGGCAGCTTGTTAGAGTCTCGTGGGTGCTGAGGGGGCAGAGTCCCAGCCTCCCCGTGTCTGGGTGCCACGAAATCTGGGCTCCCAGAGGCCAGGGCTCACCAGGATTCCACCCCCAGCACGCAGACCAGGAGCCCTGAGATTTGGGGCAGAGTGCTTAACCCCTCGCCCCCAGTTTCTGCCTCTGTAAAATGGAGGGGGAAGTTGGTAAAAACAACCCTTTGCTCCCTGGGTTGGTGTGGAGTTAAGGGTGCAGGTGAATGGACCCATGGACAGAAGAGAGGGCCCACCTGGGACACAGCGTGTGCTTGGAAGGCGCCTGCTGTAACTGTCCGTCTGTGGGGGCCCCAGCTCACGCGCTCTAGTCTGCATGGTCTCCTGGCTCACTCGCTCCGGTCTGTAGGGTCCCCGGCTCACCCATCCTGGTCTGCGGGGTTCCCTGCTCATGCACACAGCACAGGCGCATAAACAGGGTTTTCCTGCTCACGTGCTCTGTTTTGTGGGGTCTCCTGCTCATAAGCTCTGGTCTGCAGGGTCTCCCAGGCTCTGCACTCTGGTCTACAGGGTCTCTCCAGCTCATACATTCTGGTCCGCGGGGTCTCCCTGGCTCCAAACTCTGGTCTGCAGGGTCTCCCCCTCACCACTCTGTGTCCACCCCACCACACGGCACGTGTTTCCCAGCAGCCAGACTATTGACACTCCCTGCTGAGAGGCTGTCTTTGGCTCTGTGGGATTTGAGTGGTGTCCTTGCACTGCATTCGCCCCGGCCTGGCTCCCTGTCATGCGGAACGACCCTGGCTCCCTGTGGCCCAGGTTGGGAGACACGGTTGCCCTGATGGAGAACAGCCTACTAGGTGGAGAGGCCAGGACTTCAGAATCTGGGCCTCCAGCTTGCAGCTGTTTTGGGATGCAGGCCCGGGCGCCGGGTGGAGCACAGGAGCTGGCAGATGGTTAGCAAAGGCCGGGGGGTGGGCAGGCCACGCTGGCGGTGCCCAGACAGGTCCCTGTTCCCCCACCCTCCAGGGCAGTGGCGCCAGCCGCACGGTGACTGCAGGTGACGTGAGCCATCTGCCGGTCACGGGGTTGGCTGCCCCGTGGCTGTTCCTGCTGTTCCAGCCTGCTGAGCGAACCCGTAACGGGACACAGGAGGAGACATCTCTTCACAGTGGCTGCAAAGCCTCCAAATCAACTTGTCAAATAACAGGCATGCACCCAGGACGAAGGTGGGAGTGCACAGCGTGACTTGGAGGAGTGTCTCTGCCAGGGCTGAGATTTATGTTGCTATGACAGAGGTTCCCAAAGACCCAGGTCCCCCCGGCCTGTGATGAGGATACTGGCTGCCGGCAGACGCAGCTGAATCGGAAAAAGAGAGACCACGCTCGGAGACTGTCACTTCATTTTCCTCTCCTGTGGCTGCGGTCCAGTCCATGGCGGTGCCAGCCCCTCCCCAGCCCACACAGGGGCTCCAGGGCAGAGCTCCACCTGCTGGGCCCTTCTCCCCCTCCCCTGTCCTCTGCCTAGAAGCTGAAGGGAGGAAGCATGAAGTCCCTCAGACTCAGGAGGTCTGAGTCCTTGCGGCTCTGCCCTTTGCTGGCTGTGTGACCTCGGGCCGGGAGTGCCTGGACTACCTTTCTGAGCAGGACAAGGACAGCCACGATGACACCACGCCTGCTTATTAATGGCTTATTCCAGAGCCCACACGAGTCGGGATAGCACTCTGAGGGCCTGTTCTCAGTACTCCTATCTTACAGAAGAGAGAGAGGCTTTCAGATGTCAGTTTGCCCAAGGCCAAGCAGCTCATCAGGGCCACCCTGTGTGGTTGTTCCGGTTGTGTACTGCACAAAGGAGCTCCACCCAGGGTGACATTTACACTGCAGACAAATGCTGACGTCCATGACAGCACAAAGTGGGCACAGGGCTCCCAGGCCCCCACCAGACACGTCCGAGAGTGATGTCCTTCATGACCACGCCCTGTCCCTGTGTAGGAGCACAGGAGCTCATGCTCCCTCTTGGCCTGACTCCCGCTCTGCAGCAGACCCTGAGTTGGCCGTGGCTGCCAGGCTGGGGGATGGAGCAGGTGCACGCCGGTGTCCATGAGACTGGGAGCCTTGAGGGAGCAGCAGGTGGACGTGGGGCACCGAGCAGGACCCCCCCCCCCCCCGCCCAAGTACCAGGACCACAAACGCTGCTTTCTTGCAGTCTGGAGGGTGGACATCCTAAGCAACCTTGCTGGCCGGACCCAGGCGTCCACAGGGCCAGCATCCCTGGCCTGACCTGTTTCCTGCATTTTCCAACCTCCACAGCCCCATTCCCTGCTCCTCTAGGCACGGCCTCCTGCCTCAATGGACGTGTTTCCTCTACAAGCACATTTCCTTCTGCCTTCCTCTTGAGGGAGGGTCCCCCAGGTCATCCAGGGTCAGTTCCCATCCCCAGACCGTAAAGTCAGTCCTATCCACCAAAGCCCCTTTGACTTCCGAGGATCAGACTTGGGTGTGGCGAGGTCATCACCCAGAGTGCCCAGAACGCCAGGAGAAGGGTCTCCACCTACAGGGCCACCTGTGCAGGATATGAGCGGCTTGACTCTGGGGAGGAGGGCGGAGGGGAGGGAGGAAGCACTTTCAAAGGTCCACTTCTGGGCGTGCCCAGAGCCCTACTTCCGGGATGTGCCAGAGCGTGTGCTGAGCTCTCCGCCCAGAGCAGACGAGACCTTCAGGGCTTGGATGGGGGCCTGGGCAGTGGCACAGAGCAGCAGCCGGAAGGGGGATGACGGGCAAGACCCCGCGGGCCGGAGACAGTGCTGGAGAGAGCGAGGATCCCCACACAGGGGCAGCGCTCCACCTCGGGTGTGAAGAGAGCACCCTGCCCCTCGCCGCTCACGAGGAGCCCGGGGTCCCAGGCACCGCTGGGGCAGTCATAGAGAAGAGCTGGCCCCCGGCCCTATGAGGTGCCTCACCAGCCCCCCGTCCTTGGGATGTGCACGCAGCTCTCCTTCCTGCTCTCAGAGGCTGCTCCCAGGACGCGGCCCCCAGACTGCGGGGGTGCTGAGAACGCCTGCAGGGTCTGTCTGTGTGCCTGAGCCCGGGCAAGGCCTCCTCCAGCACAGACCCTCCCGATGCCTGTGCTTACCCCGGATGAGACCGGCCGCCTACCAACCTGGAGGGGCCGCCCTGACTTCTGTGTCTCCCTGCCCTCCGAGGAAGCACACTTGGGAGGCCCTCAGAGGCTTGCAAGGCCACATCACCCCACCGGGGAGAGCAGCAGGGCCGGGACGGTGGCAGCCGTCTCCCGATCAGGCCGGCCCCCCCCCCCCCGCCCCTCATCGGCCGCCCCCATCTCCTGAAGCCCCCGGGTGTGACATCACTCCTGACCCCAGCCACACCTGTGTCTGCTCTCCCCTGACTCCGGCAGGCCCCTGGGGACCCTGCCCTTTCCCTCCTGGAGGTGCGGCCTGGCTCTGGATGCTGCAGCGAGGGCGACCAAGCACCGTGAGCAAGTTCCACAGAGGGACGGCTCCCGTTCCTCCAGGACAAGCCCAACTGGAACACTCTGGCCTTTACCTTGACCTTGACCTTGGTCTGAGTCCCCAACTGCTGTAGACTTAGCCCCCACTCCCCCCAAGCCAACCCCTCACCTCAGCCTCACAGGTGCCCAGATGGTGTCCTCAGACCCCCCCAGGTGGCCCGGACATCTGAGTTACTGGCTTAAATGGGAAGACGGACCGCGTTCCCCCTTCCGACTGCAGCTTCCACACGTGGGTCTTGGTGGGCCACGGTAGAGAGGCTGCCGGGCTGGGGTCCACGTCCAGGCTTGGTCACCGCCCAGCTAAGCCACTGAGGCAGCTCTGGGCCTCGGTCTCCCTGTCTCACCCTGAAGGGATGTGCCAACGGCTCTGCAGCTGAGGGTCTGGATGGCCTTGGCCAGCTGGGGAGTGATAAAGGGTTTTGCATGGTCTTCATCCCAGATTCGGGGGCTCCTGGGGCCAACAGACGTGTCTGTCCCCTGCCTGGAAGGGCAGTCCTCCCAACACTGCGGCATGGGGCCTTCCACAGCCCTGTCCATCTGTCTGGCCGCCCCCGCCTTAAACAGGGCTCTGTGAGCTCCCGTCCGGCGGCTGCCGACCTACTTTCCTTCCAGTCCCGCAGGCGGGAGCCCTATCCCCGTTCCCTCCTCGCAGCCTGACAAACGCATCTCTTTACTGGGGCAAGCCCAGCCCCAGAAGGCCGGGGCAGGTCACGTGCCAGCAAGGTTGCCATGGAAATTATCCACTTTTACTGAATTATTCATGTATGCAGTCCAGCCAGGACGTCCCCAGGCTCACAGCGGTGACAGACAGACCCCTGGACAGACAGGCATAAGGCAGAGACCGCTCGGGGGCCACGAAGGCACAGTGACCTCTAGACCCCCTCTCTCCTGCCTCTTGTGTCTCCGCTGAAAGACGGCAGTAGAAAGGTGCCATGGAAAGTAGAAAGACTTAAAACGTCTCTTAAAATGTCACCTAAAGTGTCTCCAGCACTCAGAGCGTCTGCAGCTGCCCTACTTGCAAACTGTGCGATTGTGGGCCTCAGTTTCCCCGTCTTAAGTGGAGATGCCAGACCAGGTTGGCTCCAAAGTGGCCTGTGGCTGATTAATCTCTGCCGCTAGAACTGGGGAATGTCTCGGGGGACACGAAACCCTTTCCCCCCTGGGTAGGCTTTGCCCTCTTCCCAGCTGCAGGCGTGGGGCAGGGCCGGGAGGTGAGGCTGTGGGAAAGGCTCCAGCAGGCAGGCTCCAGCCTCAAAGTCGGGGAGAGGGGGGGCAGAGTCAGGGGACTTCTGCATCAGCAACAGCCCGAAGGGCTTTTTATCAAAATCGGCATCACTCTCTACAGTCTGTGGAGACCGTCTGGGCGCGTGGGGCCTGCCTTCAGACAACTGATTCTCGGGAAGGAAACAGAGATAAAAACCCAACAGTGGGATTTTAGCTTTTTGAGATTCTAACCCGAGCCCTTAAGTGGCCGCCTCGACGGGCGTGAAAGGCACACACAGAGAGTTAACCTCGCAAGGGTCTGAAATCCCCGGAAAGCCAATCAGCACACGCAGGCGGCTCCTCTCCAGGGACTTTCCGGCTGGACGTCGGGAAGAGGGGCTTAGACACCCCGTTACTGACAAGCCCGGAGCGCAGGGCATGGGTCGGAGGGAAAAGATGCGAAACAGCGAGTGTGGGGGGAAAACCGTTCAAATAAAACTCTGCGGGCGTAAGTCTATGTCCCGCGTGGCTGGGGGAGTCCACCGCTTCTCATCCACAGAAACATGGCTTGAACCCCCATCCACAAGTTGGGGAGCCCCTGACCCCAATCCTTCAGTGAGTTCCCAAAGGAGTTTGCTCATGTGGCCACCTCTGTCCCCCTCCCTGTCCTGTCCTGGTGCAGAAGGATGGCCTTCCTACCCCGTGTCCTTGTGGTGGCTCCAGACCAGGACAGCCATGCTGTGGGTTCAACCCTGTCCCCCAAGCACCCCCAACACTCACACTCCCGTGTGGGGAGCCAGCACGTCGGAGGCTTGGGGAAGCCTGTTAAAGCTCCTAAAATTCAGTCCCTGGTGTTTTCATCTGATTTTCAAAGGTTCTGTGGCCATTCCCACAGCCAGGGGTCCAGCCTCCTGCCCAGCTGGGCTCCGTATCTGGCCTACTCTCCGCTCCATCGCTCACTCTAGCCCCTGACTGGCCCCGAAACCTCGGAGTGCTTTCTCACCTCATGAAACACCGCAACTCCGTTCTCCTTTGAGGACTGAATTCAGACCTAGGCTACCCTGCTTGCATCCAAACCCACTGAGGGGTACGGGGCCAGCTCCCCATGGATGTTTCATCAAACAAAACCCACCCTCCTCAGAAAGCGGTTCACACACGCGCACGCACACCCCCCCACACACACACATAAAGAAAAATCCGCCCAAATCATGTTCACTAAAATGTTAGCAGTGGTCCTTTCTAGGTAGTGATATCTTGTGTGATTTTTTTTTGCCTTTTCTTCTTTATATATTTTTATTTGAATTTCTTAATATAATATACATATTACATTTTTATATATACATGTTATATAAAATAATATAATATACATATCAAAATACATATTAGCCTCAAGGTCTGAGCAGAGGAAGCCGTTTTCACCATGGGCACAACGTCCTTTGTGGTACAGACGGCCGGGCTTAAGGGCTCACATTGTCCCCGGCGTGCTCACACCTTTATCTACTGCCAACGCCCCAGGAGCCCTGGACATCACCTAGGCCTCACCTGGCCTCACTCCTGACCCCGGGCCCAACCTGTGGCATCACAGAAGCTGGCATCAGCAAACCCCAGAGCTGCCAGGGGTCCAGACTGATGCACGATCCACACTGACCCGCCACCCTCTCCACTCACAGGCATTCAAAGGAGGCCCCAAGGAAGGGCCCCAATGCCCATCTTGAGAGCAACCCCCCCCCCCCAATCTTGGACTGACCACGCACAGAGCAGGTCACAGAGTGAGGTTCATCATTACATGTACTTGGAAAGCAGAGCCCCAGGCCCCAGAGAAGGGCACAGGTCTGAGGAGGGGCCCTGGGGTGCCCGGGGGAGGACCCTGGGTCTCCAGCCACATTCCCTGGACCACTGAGTCAGCATTGCTATTACTAGTGTCCTGGAAACACCCGGCACCTTCACTCTCTTGTTGGAGTGACAGGAGTTGGTAAAGCTGTGTCTATTGCCGAGAAACTCATAAAAAAGACAACCCAGGCCCACGAAGCCAGGATGTAGGCTCAGTTCCTGGCCGGGAGGTCTGAGATGTGCGGAAGGAGGACTCCACCTCCACCTCATCAGTCAGAAGCTAATAAGAATCCTGTAACAGGAAGAGGGTTTTAAATCCATGCCCCATGGTGCCTGCCCCAAGCAGTGCAGTGGGCACCCGTTTGTCAGTCCTGCACTTACAGAAGGACTTCTTGGAATCAGTGGGAGCCTTCTACAGGGCAGGCACTCCACACCTCCTGTTCAGGTCTTCAGCAGGCAGGGACAGCAAGGTGCTTCGAGGACAGGAGTGGGAGCACCACTCCGCAGCAGGGTTAGGAGAGGGGACCATGGCACAGTCCGAGTACACAGTTAGCTGTGGGTGAGGCCAGGATCAGACCCGGGTCCTTCCGATGTCCAAGCCCCCAGAGAGCTGGCTTGCCTTCTCCAGCCATCTTCCGGGGCACAGCCTGAGTTGGGATCCCTCTGGTGTTGGTAGCAGGGATGGACGGACGCAGGGGTCTGTGAGACGGAGCCGCCCTCGGGAGGAGAGTGGGTTGGGTGCCTGGTGCATCAGGGGGCCCTGCAGGATGCTCACTGCAGCCAACCTGGCTCGGTGGGAGCCAGCCCCCACCCCAGAGCAGGTTCAGTGGGGGCACCTGCTGCTTGCCCAGGGTGGCCGCTGACACCGCTGCTCTCCCCAGTGTGTGCCCCAACGCCTGGGCCAGGGCACCGAGCCCCACATTCCAGTAAGGACGGAGGGAAACCACTCTGGTGGAGTGGGGCGCCCACAGCTCACCGCTGACCCAGGGACAGGAGCCGCCGCCCCTGCAGCGGGAAGGCAGATTTTTCTCTCGGCCAAGCAACAGCCCAGCCAATGAGAAGCCGGCGCACTTGCGGCTCCCAGCGCGGTCCAATGGGCTCTCGGCTAACAGTAGCCGCGCCGTCCCACGGAGGAGCTCGGCTCGGGTCCCGCCCGCTGCGACCCGCTGGGCCAGGCGCTGCTGTCCCTGAATAAACCCATTTCGCCGGTAAGGTAGCAGGCAGCGTTGCACCCGGAAGTCTGGTGCTGGCGGCCCTGCCAGCTCCTGGGGCTCCAGGCACCCGCTGCTGGGCATGGACTCAGGGCGATCGCCAGTGACCGGGTTTGGGGCGGTTTGGGGTCTCAGGTCCTGAGCGCCGATCTGGCCCTGTGTCTCCTCTGTGAAGGGCGCTCGGGGCCCCGGGGCCAGCATTCTGGTGGTGGGGTCCCCCCTTCCTGCATCCGCCGGCGCTGTCTCCACGCGCCCATCCTTGTCCCAGGCGATGGTCCGAGTCTTGGATTCTAGCCGCGGCCCCTCGGGGCGGGGCTCCGCACTGCCAGCAGCCGAGACTGAACCGGCCCCCGAACCAGGCTCGGGGCCGTCGGGCTCTGGGGCTTCCCTGCGAACCCGCGTCCCTCGCGGACGGGGAGTCTGTGAGCCCCGAAGGGGCGCCACGTGGGGACCACACACCCGTGTGAGCATGTTAGGCAGGGACGTCTCAGGCCTTACCCCAGGACCCCGAGCCAGAATGGCAGCCCTTAAGATCCCCGGGGGCGCCCGCGAAGCACCCGTGATACCGTGATACCGTGAACCCGCGTCTGCCCGTCCCCACTCAGTTCCCTTTACCGCGGGGCTCCCACGCCCGCTCCCACGGGCCTCCTCCCAGCAGATGCAGACCGGCCTCCTGGCTGGAGGGCCGCCCCCCGGGGCTGCTGGAGGCCCCTCTGCCGGCAGCCAGAAGGGCCTGGAAGTTGACAGCCCCCCAGGGCAGCCCTAACCCTGAGACTGCAGAAGGTCCACAGCTCAGGGAGCCCTTGATGGCCCAGTGATTTCCTCACAGCAAGCATTCCGAGCCCAAAAGAAATACCCAATAGCTCCCATGATTAAGTAACAAGGTCCAAACAACTTAACAAATATTTATATCCTAACAGCTTAGCAGCTGAGCAGCTGGCTGGAAATACAATATATGCAAATTAAAACAAAAAGTACTATTCTTGCCTCATTCATAAATAACCATAGTTTCTTACTAATGGGACATGTGTGCCTGTTGGGCACTGCACAACTTTTCAGTTCTTAGATTGGGACTGGACAACACCACCGGCCTCGTTTCCTTGTTTCCTGTGGATTTTCACACAGAACTTGCTTCCCTCCCACCACCCCCCCCCCCCCCCCCCCCCCCGCTGCCGCCCAGCAGGGAGAAGGAAGAGAAGTGACGTCATCCAAGGGAATGTAGGACAGTCGAACGTTGAGCTGTGAACTGTCTCGAGTGTGGTGTCTGACAGCTTTCCATGTCTGGTCTCAAAACTTAAAGCATTCCACCATTCCACCACAGTGGCATGGCACATGGTTGGCAAGCCGTGGCCTAACCTCTGATTGCAAGGGTTGGGGTCTAAGTACCCTGGGGGGTCTGAGCTGAGCAGGGGCCGACCCCGTGCTGGCCTTCCCTTCCCACCTCAGCACTCCGCACCACTGGCTTCCCTGGGAAGGCCTCCTGAGTGTAAACTTTCACAGGACCAGCTTCATGCTGGGGCCCCACCCAAGGGAAGGTGACAGGAGGAGAGGGCTGAGAGCCAGCCTGGAGGCGGTCCGCTGGGTGGAGGTGGGCGTCCCCTGGTGCACGGGGAGCGGGAGCTTGAGTTAGGGGAGGCCCTGGCCGCCAACTGGATGGGGAGGTGCCCCCAGCGTAGAGACACCATTAGCAGCCATCTGGGGGCAGAGGTGGTTGGGATGGGGGGCAGGTGCCCAGGGCTTTCTCCCTAGAGCTGAGTTCAAACCCTACAGTCCCAATTCCAAGAAAGTGAGAAAGCCAAGCCCGAGAACCTCTCCAGCCACTTTTAAAAAAAGATACCGTTTAAACGTGCCCTTAATGCTGCTCCTTACTCCTCATGATGACCTTGATCACTGCCCTCAGCGTGTAAGGATGTGTCGGGGAGGCCCAGCTTGAGAAGGGCAAGAGATGCAGACCATGTGTCCTCCAGCGTGGACTATGGCCTGAGCGCCTGAGTGTTTTTGGCAAAGGGTAGCAGGTGCCTGGTGAGGGTTACCCTTTGTGTCAGATGGAATAAGGGGACCGTCCGGGAGCACAGGTTAGCAAGAGCTGCCCCTTTGGGCAGACAGTCTCTTAGGGCAACACCTGCCAGAGTGCTGGGGACAAAGGCAGCAGGGTGCCCTCTCCCTGCTAATACACGGGACTTCTTGAGCAGAGTGGGCCCCCGAGGACCCTCCAGCTCCCGGGCCATTGCTGGGGCTCTGGGCACACCTCTGTGTGAGTGGCTTGTTTCTGTCTTCAGGCCGTTGACCCTGGTGAACAGCTACGGGAACGCAGACGGAGAGGGCACTCCAGATCAGGAGCTGGGCTGCTCTGGGCAAAAAAAGCAGGGTGAGTTTGGTGGCGAGTGTGTACAGGGAGCGGCTGGGCAAGGGGCCCACTGGTGCACAGGCTCAGGGCAGGCAAGCTTAGGGAGGTCTGCAAACATGGAGCAGCCTGGGGCAGGTGCAGGAAGGGTGGGTGGGAGGCCACTCATCCCAGAGTCCTGCCTTCTTCTCACACACCAGGGTGAAGTCCGTCTGCTGCACCAGAATTAGGCTCTAGGATCAGGACCCCACGTGGCTCCCACCCAGGCAGTCAGGAGCTGGGCATGGGGGTAGGCAGACACTGGCCAGCCTCAGTGCCAGATGCTGCCTTTCCACGGGGAGCCATCCAGGGCGCCAACTTCCAGCTGCTGCAGCATTGTTGAAGGTGCTCAGGAAACGTCTAGCAAATTCTGGAATGGGCAGTCAGTCCCTTCCTTGCAAATCCAATTGTGGACCCTTAGGAGGAGTGAGGGCCAGCTGGTCCCCTCTCCCCAAAACGCCCTTGATGATGAATTTGAGGTTGGAAGAATAAATAAATCCTTGGGCATCTTTCCCCTCGAGGGTTGGGACGACAAAAGCGAAATGAATGCGAATGTTTCTGGGTTATGTGCTGGGGAATTAGCGCGCGTGTGCATTCACTGAAATCCAGCACTTTATGTGTATTAATTCCCTTCATCCTTCTGGGGTTCGCAGCCGCCACAAGATGCTGGGCAGCAGATTAATCCAAGTGTTGTCAACGACAATGATAAATTGAGGTTTAAAAGCCTAAATTGAGATAAATTACTATTAAAACTCGGGACTCCCCTCTCCCGCTTCTCAGAACCAAGAATTTGTGGAAGTCCTGGGCTGCCCTTCATTAAGCTCGCTCCCAGAGGTTGCACAGGGGTTTCTCGGTCAGAGGCTTTTTCTTTGCTCTGTGCTCCTGCTCCTTCCAGGCAAACCCTCTTTGCCTCCCACTCTCCCATGCACCTGCACCTGTGCCCTGAGCCCCTGTGCACCTGCACCTGTGCCATGAGCACCTGCAACTTCCCCCCAAGCACCTGTGCCTTGAATCTCCTGGGAGAGCAGCTCTAGCACAGCCATGTTCCCCACCGTCTCCTCGGTTACCCGAGACTGGAACATGGCCCTGGATGCCCCTCCTCTGTCCCACGCCCAACCACTCACGCATTCCTCGGTCACTATCCTGGTGTCACCACTCCTGTCACTACCCCAGTTCAGAGTCTCAGCAGCCCCCGCCCCAGGGGTGGTTACCAGTGCCTCCTCTGCGGCCTCCCTAGCTGGAGTCGCCATCCAGCCCTGTCCCCAGCCCACAAATCCGCGCGCTGCCCGTCACTTCCCATTGTACTATCTCTCGGGACACCTCCATGGCACTGAACTTAGAGGCCCTTCATGGTGCAGCCCTGGCTTCATGCCTAGTCATGCACTTGCTCTCCAGAAGATGAATCACATCTCCATGCCACACCACGCCCTTCCACGGAGTGTCCTGTGCCCCCTTCTCTGCCGGCTGGCCTCGTGTTGGCCCTGCTCCTATCTCTCAGCACCGGCACAGTGCATGTGGCTCTCCAGCCATTTCCTACTTCTCTCCTCAGTGCTGAGCACCTGGCAATGGGGCAGACACTCCGGGCTCACAGTCAGCAGTACCCGCGGGCCACAGAGGGAGAGCACTGCCTGCCAGTAGCTCAGGTTCCGTCCATGGCCAGAGAGAGCCTGAGCCCCATCTCCTGTGGCCTCGGCTGCGGCAGGCGCCCCCAGCACCCCGCTCTCACCCTAGAGGCTGCAGGATCCCTCGTGAGCACATCACAGAGGGTCTCATGCTTGCGGCAGGGGTGAGGGAGGCAGAGCAGAGAGGAGCGATTCATAGCGGCTCATCCCCGAGGATAAGACGGAAACCGCAGTCCTGCAAACGCACCCTGGGACAGCTGGTGAGTGTGGCGCCTCCCAAGGGATGCACCTCTGTCTCCAGGTGAAGGCATTGGCTGGCTGGTCAGATCCCACTTTTCAGGGGCGGAAAAAAGCGTGGGTTCCTGTCCCTGCCTCCTGTCCCTTCCTCCTTCTCTTTTCCTCCGTGCTCCTCTCCCTCCCTCGGTCACTGTGGCACTTCCCCCAGCAGCAGGGAAAGACGTGGCCTTCTCCGCCGTCACCAGCCACTGCAGTTCGGGGTGACCAGGCCAGGGAGTCCTGATCAATATCACCTTCTCCCAGCAAAACAGCGTAACGAAGCTCTATTAGCGGCTCCGAGCACCGGCGCGGACACCCGTGACTGGCACTGTGATTAACAACTGCCCCTCCGTTCCCAGAGCTGCAGCCCGTCCGGGACAGCGTCCCCACAGCCCTCAAGGCTGGCAGGAGCCTGGCGACTGTGTGAACTTTCCCTGAAGCTGGAAGCCCAGCCTGAGCTAGCTGTGGGGTGCCCAGCCCCAGGCCTCTAGAGAACAGACCATCAGGAACAGAAGGGCTCGTGTGGCCGGGATTCAGGGAAGAAGATGTGTGCCCACCGCCCACCCACCCACCCACACACTCATGTTCTGCATCTCTTCCCACTGACTGCTCGCCATCAACTCGCACGCCTCCAGTGACGGGGAACTCACCTCCTAACGAAAGACCCGGTTTCCCATCCAGCCAGCTGTGATTGGGAGTGGGCTCCTCCAGATCCGACTTCTGTGTCCATCGGTCCTGGCATTGTCCTTCAGGCCCCAGCCCGCCTCTCCCTTCCAGCATGCCCGCCACCCCCACCCTGGAGCTTCCCACGGCTCCCCTCCACCCTGAAGCCATCCACAGTGTCGGCCTTTGAGAGCCTCTGTGGCTACACCAGTAACATCAATAATCATAATTGGTTGGCGGTTAGGGTGGGCCGGCCCTGTGCTCTGTCCGGCAGACGCCTATTCTAGTCCTCATAACAGCGCCGGGAGGACAGTGCTATTGTTATTCCATTTTACAGCCAGGGAAACTGAGGCACTGTGGACCTGCCCCAGCCACAGATCTCACAAGGTTTCTCCGTTCCTCTTGAAGGCTCCAAGCCTTCCCCATTCTGTGCAGACTGCGTGTCTGTCCCCGCCTGCGGACTCCGGCCAACCTCACGTGTGTGCTTTCCCTGCCCCCACTCCCGGGTACTGCCTTAACCTTCGCACGCCCGCTTTCCGCACTCCTCTCTGGCAGGGCCCGCTGTGCCCCCTGCATCCAGTGGGTCCAGTGACGGAAGACGCAGGCCTCCTGACTCCAGCCCATCACTCTGCCCTGTCGGCCTCCCGCCCTCCCCGACTTCCTTTGCCCCGGCCCGTCCCCAAGCCCTGCCGACATGGGAGGACAGGCCCGCGGGCAGCGTCTCAGGGACCAGGTCTCAGAGACCAGGCTCAGCCCAACGGCTATAACGGACACACCCTAAGTCACGGCTCAGTCCCAGGGGGGAGCAAATCCCAGTGGAACCACCGTGGGCAAAGGAGCCTCTGCCGGTGACCCGGACAGGGGTCAAGGGCCTCCATGAGCATCCGCCTCCAAGACGGCTGGCCGTGACCCCAGCCACCTGGTGCCACACAGGGAACCCGTTGGACGGGCGCAGTGGGGGTGACACGCATGAACATGAACCTGAACAAGCGAATTCAGAGACACAGAGTGTCACGGGCTTCTCCGCGGAGCCTGCTCCTCAGCCAGGATGGGGCCGGCCGGTGCCAGTTTATTCATGGTGGGACTGTGCTGAGCCACATGGCTGGACCGTGGCCGTTGGGGATTGGATCTCGGCACTCCAGCCCCTGCGACCTCCCAGCCCAGGATCCCATGCAAGTCTCCGCTGCCTCCCGTTCCTCAGGTCTCGGGCTGCGCTCTGCCAAGCAGCACAAGTGGACAATTTTAAGGGAAATTAATGCATGTGTTTCTGAATCACCTTGTGTGGAAACTATCACAATGCTGTGTCTGAAGGACAGTAACACCCAGAAATGACCTACCCATGGGGTGAGCCGTCTGGGTCATTGTGCCAGGTTTCTAAGAGTCTCCTAATGGGACGGCCTCGCAGCCGGCCAGAGTCTCACCAGACAGTGCTAACACTGCCTCCTCCAGGAAGTCCCCCGGGGCCCCCCAGGCTTGGGAGAGGCCTCTCTGCAGAGCACAGCATGCTCCAAATCAGGGCCGTGGCCCATGGGACCGTCCTGGTTTGCTAACAGTTCCCCCCAGCAGAAGGCAGCTGCTCCAAGACAGGGGCCAGACCTGTCCAGGCCCACAAGGAGGCCAGCCTGGCAGGAGGGAAGGAGACGGGCAGGGGCCCCTGGAAAGGACGCGCTATGACCACGTCCAGGGCGGGCACATTGGGCCCCATGGCCAGTGAGCTGGAGCTGGTGAGGCAACCAGGGCTCTGCGTCCCCTCCCCAGCAGCTGCCCAGCATCTCCACGGGGTTCGGCCTCACCGCACTGGACGGTCCAGCCCTTCCTTCCTTCTTAAGAGGCGCCTTCCTGTTATTCCTCTGAAGCAAACCAACGGGGTCATTTCCTTAGTGACAAGGTGTAGTGACCACTGCCAGACCACAGGCTGAGTGGCCACCCAGTCTGGGGTGTTCACACAGGACAATGCCCCAGGGTGTGTGTGGGTGCAACTGCTGGGTGAGTGCTGGGGGCTGGCCTTCTGAGCTGAGACAACAGGGTCAGGAGGGTGTCGTCCTGCAAGGGGACAGTGTCCTTCCAATGTCCTCTCGGAGAATGACGTGTGTTGCATCCAGATGCAGCTGGTGGGCCTTCTTGGGAGGAACCCCAGGATGGGAGGTCAGGGAAAGAACATTCCAGAAGAAAGGCACTTCCTCAACCTGCGTGGGGACACGGGGAGGCGGCATCCTGTTTTGAAGCTAAGAAAGGGTACTTCTGCAGAAAGCCAGGACCCCCGGGGAGGACAGCACACAGTCTCCCTCCTCCCGTGTGTCTGTGGAACCGGCGTGTTTGCAGTCAGAGCCTTGGAAGAAGGCAGAGAAGGGCGCGTCTCCATCGCTGCTGGTCCAGCCAGTCCATTCTCCACGTCCTCACGGTTGACATCCCACACTTGGGACTCTGCTGCCCTCTGGGGCCCCACGCCTGAGGAGAGACCTCACACCTGCAGGATGGAAGCTGGGTGGGGCCGGGCTCTCCTCTCCTGCACGCAGTGCCAGCCAGGCCCCCTCACCCGGGTCCCAGCTGCGTCTCTGGGGGACGTCTGAGGCTTTGGGTGGGAGACCATGTCTGTTTCTCTGCTCCGCTCTCAGGGGCGTGGGGGCGGGCAGGGTCTGTCCAGGGGCATAGCCAGCCAAGGAGGGGACTGAAGACCCATCCTTCTGAGAGCCCAAAGTGGCTGTGGGTCTTGTTCTGCAGGCAGCACAGCAGACTGCTGCAATCCAGGAAGGCTTTGTGGAGGAGGTGACACACAGGTCAGGTCTTTCAGGTCTGGAGAATGGAGGAAGGCGTTTGGGCTGCAGGCTATAATTTATTTTATACAATTCTAGATTTTTATAAGTTTCAGTCGCTTAACTTACTTCCTTTCCAATGGCACAGTGATGAAGCCGCTCTGAAAACAGGGGACAGAGTCACGCTACCACAGGGTGACTCAGTGTGTCACCTCTGTACGAATCCACACAGACACATCCCCTCGAGGACGGTCTGCATGACCCAGTCCTGTCCTGTGTGGCGGGAGGAGCATAGGGGTGCAGACACAGGGCAGGGAACAGACTGTCCCCTGCAGACGGGGGACGGGTGTACACCTGCAGCCTCCCGTTCAGCCTGTCCCAGTCTCCTGGAACCCCCCACACCCCCTCTCTCCCAGCCGGGCCTGGAGCTGCTGTCTTCCACGTCATTCTTTTCTTGGCAGTGCTGGCAGCCTGAATTGTTGAAAACGTCTGTGTTTGGCTGTAATCAGAGCCCTTGCGAAGCACTCGCCCCCTCCTTTTGTACTTCACGGTCCTCGAGGGGAAAAATTTATTACAAGCATCATTTTACACAAACCTCTCGGATGTGCTGGGATTCTACAATCCATGAAGCCACGACTTGGGTTCTGCTCACCACCCAGGAGTCACGGAAGACAAAGACGTCTCCTCCTGACCACTACCAAGCCGGTCAGCTACCTGAACCAGTTACTGCCCCTCTCTGAGCCTCGAGTTCATCAGCTATGCAACAGGGAAGTCAGAGATGGTCTCCGCGGGTCATCTCCTCCCAATCTGCCCCAGTTCTGTGGTTTATCAGCACCACTGGACTCATCCAGTTGTCCCCACCAGGTGTCCCCACCTCTGGCTGTCCTTATCCCCAATGCCACTGGGGCTTCCCTACCACACACCTGAGCACAGTACTCCCCCGCTTCAAACCTCCCTGATGGCTCCTTTCTTCCTGACCTGACGTTCAAGGCCCTTCATAGCTTGGCCTCAACTTCCCCTTCTCCTGCCTCATCTCCTGTCCCTGCCACCCCACCCCATCACTGCCCACAGCAAGGAGCCCACCTTCAAAGTCTGCTTCAGGCCTCTCTGATTGTGCACATGCCATTTCTTCTGCCTGGAGGGACCCTTCCCCAATTTCCCTTATCTGCCTGGCTCCAGCCTTGACCTCAAAACCCAGTTCAGCTACAGAAGTCTCACAGAGACGCCAGGTGGAATCTGTCTACACCTTTGGGTTTCCCTGCCCCTGAACATCCCTCAAACCCAGAACCCCCCACTGTGTAGCCAGGACTGAATCCAGACCACAGATCTTTCCAGGGCAGAGACCACAGTCACAGTCATCTTTGTCCTCCTGGGGCTCATCACAGGGCCTGGCATGGGGTAGAGGGGGATGACTGCATTGTGGGGACACCTAGGGAAGGCCAGAGCTCATCTAAACAGAGCTGGTGAGCTGACTTTGGCTCTGGTCCTGCAAGAGCTGTGGGCCTCAGTGGGAGGGACACAGCCCTGGACATCCTCCTCTCAGGGTTCGAATGCTGTGCTGTCACCCTCTGGGAGCGTGCACTTAGGCATTTCACTTAACTGCAGTTTTCTATGTAAAATTGGGATAATAAAAGCTGACCTTGCAGGGTTAATGTAAGAAATAGATAAGAAAGGTATACAGTGTCTGGCACATGGTAGGTACTCGATCAATGGAACTATAGGACCCCTCCATTGCTCTAGCTTCTCACCCATTGACCATCCATCTATCATCCATCCTTCCGTCCTTCTGTCTGTCCATCCATCCATCCATCCACGCACCAATATTTACTGCGTGTTTTGAGGGTGAAGACCCGTGATGTAACAGGGAGTAAATAGGACAAGAGTGCGCTGTGTAGCTCCCTCACTCCCGCGCTCCCTCTTCTTCTCCTGGTCTTTGAGGCAGTGGCCTTGGTTTCCATCCAGCCCCCTCCACCCCACCCCCACCTGACCTGGGTACCCTGGCTTGGGTCAGGTCACCCGGAGGAGGAGTGCTGGCTCCCTCTGTACCTGTCCACCTAGGCATTCGGACCTGGGCTGCCCTGAGGTGGGTCTCAGTGATGACTGAGACAGCTCAAGATGGTGCTGGCCAGAGCCTTAGGGCACCAGAGTCAGCGCCATCCCCTGAGCCACATGGAGGTTCCTGGGGCAGCGCCAGATCCCACCCCTGCCCCCAGCCCCAGAGTCCCACACCCAGCTCATCTTTTCCCTCTCCCAGCCCCTCCCAGAGGGCTGTTGTGGGGACTGAATGAATTGACATAGGTGAAGTTCTAGAAAGTTCCTGGCATGTGGTAAGCTCTGCAAGGACCTTTGTTTTCCCCAGTTTATTACCTTGATGCTCAAGGCAACTCATTCCAGGTATCGTGGCCCTTGGCTTATAGATGAGAGACAGGCTGAGCCACAGCTGCCTGGGGACGAAGCTGAGAGGAGGTGGGGCGGGAGGCACAGCTGGCAGAGCCTCCTCTTCCACTCCTGCGGTGAGGGCGCAGTGGGGTCCTCCAACGAAAGCCCTTTGTCACTGCCCAGAGCCCTTCAGAGCCCTGCTGGGCAGCATGGCCGGGGTGGGGCTGTGGGAGAGGCTGTGCCCCTCTGCTGGGTGTGGTGGACACTGGTGCTAGCCACAGACACCCCCACACTCTCCTGGGAGAGCCTCCGGCAGCTCATCCCATGCCCAGGGGCAGGATCCAGGCTCAGCCTCAGACGCAGCCCGACCCAGAGAGCGCCTGGACGCCGGGTCTTTCAGAAATGCAACAGCCCGCAGCTCATACCCCAGATGCTTTGGTCCCCGCACACACTGAAGGAACATGCCTCGCCCCAGCAGCTCATGGGTGGGGGACACCCTGTCGCTTTCCCAGCGAGGGTGCTGCAGCTCAGACAGGGCTCGCTCAGGGACAGCATGGGAATGAGTGGCCCACCGGGGGAAACCGAGTGTCTTGAGCCCTTTTCAGGGGCTTCCCGCTCCAAGCTCCCCATGACTCGGGTGTTGTCAGAGCACCCTCTGCACCTGGCCCTGAGAATGAAAGAATGAGGGAGACAAGGCACTCCCATCTCCTCCAGCGGGACAGTCCTCCATCCCAGCCCCACGGAGCCCTTCATGGGCAGACGGCTCTCCCACTGCCCCCTGTGGGCTCCCGAGCACCCCCCTCCCGGGCGCTTCCCTCCATGCCTACGTCTCAGCACCTGGCAGCCGGCCTGGGACCCTTCCCTCCCGCCCCTGCATGCTTCTTCCTCCCTCCAAAGGTGACTGGATGACACCATTCAGGGAGGACACACCTCGAGCTTCAGTTACTTGTGATTTAATGAGGAACCTTTTAATTAGAACATCTGTTGTTTTAATTACCAAAGGAATTCTAATGAGGCTCCTGGAGGAAGCTGCTGCCGGAGCAGAAGCTGGCGAGACTTCCGACACCAGAGGCCCCACCGGGGTCCTTGGCACGGAGACAGCCACTGAGCGTGACCCGTCATGGAGAGCACTTCATCTTCACATTAACTAAGCTTCAGGGCTGCAGCAGGCGGCCCCGGGATCCCAGCGAGTGGAGCAGCCTGGACCCCGCTGGCAAGAGCCCCTGCCGAGGCAGCCCTAGGTCCTGTGCATGGAGACAAGCAGAGCCAGCCCGCCCTGTCACTCGCGTGGCTGCAGGCCACCGTCTGTCCATCTGTCCGTCTGCCCACCCACACGGCCCAGCCGCCACCTCAGATTCGCTACTGCAGGCAGAAGGGGTGACTTCCCCTCAAGGGCATGAATCACCCCTGACAGCAGGTCCTGGGTCTGCAGCTGGTGCAGTGAGTGCCGGCACAGCAGAAGGGAAGGTGGACAGCACGTGGATGGAGGCCCCAGACAGAGGAGGTGCCGTGGGGGAGCTCCACGATGCCGGCGCTCAACACGGGGTTGGAGTTTGCACCCGTCGTCCCCCCACTCCCGGCTTGCCCTTTGCTCTCCCCTAGCGGCAGTCGACCTGCCCTGCTGAACCCGGGCCTCGCGTGCCCCTTGTCCTTGCCCCTCTGCCACAACCGTGAGCGCTCCCACGTGGACCTACAGAGCCGCTGGGCCTGCTGATCCCGCGCTGACCTCAGACACCCCTGCGGCATTTGGCCGCTTCAAGCAGTGTCGTGGGCAAGAAACCCATACTCTTCCTCCAGCCCTGGCGCACACCCAAGAGACAGGCCACAAACATCCTCTCTTCCGACCACACAAGGCACTTCTGCCTTGGGCGGACACCTGGGCAAAGCCACAACCCACACTTGCGGCGGGCTGGGTCGGTGGGGAGGGCGGCGGGTTGCTGGTGGTGTCACCGAGGCCCTCCATCAGGATCCTCAACCAGAGCCCCCCGGGCAGTGGTCCCAGGGCCTCTCCAGGCCCCTGGTCCAGACAGTGAGCAGCCCTCTGACCCCAGGGCAGACCCTATGCAGCCACGGCTTGCCCCTCCCAGCCGGCAGCCCCATAATGCTTCCCACCCATGCCAGGCTCCCCTGCACCCCTGCCTGGAGCCTGCCACTCCCCTGCCTCTGCCTGGATATGCCCCCATCCGTGTCCGGAAGCTCATTCTCACCCTTCAAGACCCACGTACCCCTCTCCCAGTGACACCTTCCCAGTCCCAGCTTGATGGACATGGCTCCTCTCCTATGGTGACATGCCGCCTGGCTTGCACCTGCTCCCAGCTCCCAGCACAGCCCCTGGCTGCCGCCCCCCACCCTGCGATGATCTGTGCCCCTTGGGCATGCTTGCCCACGCACGTCAGCCCTTCCAGACCCAGCACGGTGGAGAAAAGGGCCTGGCACAGAAGAGACTCCAGGGGGAACATGGAGGCCAGCGCTGCCTGGAAGTGTGGGTCAGTGGGCTCAGCAGGCCCTAGATTTTTCTAAAATTAAAAAAAAAAAAAAAAAGTTTCTTTAACGCAAGGCAGCAGGCTGGTCTCCCCGACCGGATGTTCACTCGGCGCAGCACATTCATGAAGACTCATGCGGACGGAGTTCTCGGCATCCTCAGAGGGTGGGTGCTCGGAGCGGGGCCGCGGGGAAGCACACTCGGCAGCAGCATCTGCTGGCACCCTCCAGAGCCACGAGGCCCACCAGTGACAGCCGGCCTGGGTGGAGGACGCCAGAGGAGCTCCTGACGTCCGCGCTGCATCCAGGCCAGGAGACCGTGCCTCTGACTGGCCGAGGGAGGGCAACATGCTTCCAGCAGGCTCTCGTCTGGAGAACGCTCGTGTGCCACATGCACAGCCACAGCGCAAAGCTGCTCTTCTGCTTCTAACACACACACACATACACACACACACGTCTGTGTGCACGGCTCCAGCACCGCACAGCTGGGGAAGCGCTCCGGAGGGATCAGTGTCCGGAAGGGGGACAGCAAGGCCGGGGGGAAGTCCCAGGACACCGGCAGGTCAGGACCACCTGTGCTTCCTTCCCCAGGGGCTTTTCCTCCTCCATGGCGGACCCCCACGCCTCCCCTCACTAGGCAGCACCCCCCTCGTTCGGCTGGGCCCCAGCCCCAGAGCCTCCCCCGGTTGGCACGGGTGACTCTCCCCTTTTCACTCAACTGATGACTCCCGTCCAGGTCTGTGGGTGGCTGGTCACCACTTCGCTGGCGCTGGCTGAGAGCCCGGCGTGAGCGTGGAGACCCTGGGGTGATGGCATGCCCGTGCACTCACACACGCCCACGACCATTCAGGACCTGTGACCCGCTGGTGGGGAAGAGCACCACATGCTACATTGCTGACTTGCCAACTTCCCTGCGAGGGCTTTGGGTTTTGCTTCATGTATTTTAGGGCTAAGGGTGAGGACCCTGGACCCCAGGATCACCGCGGCCTCTTGAGAGCACAGCTCCACTCCCTAAGCGCAGCCCAAGCTCCCAGAGATGAGCCTGGATCCCCTCAGCGGGGCACCTCGTGAAGGTGCACCCGGAAGCGAGACCTCCCCTGCGTCAAGCGAGTACGGCTGACCTGGTCAAGCTCTCGGCGGGCGTGTCCGGGGGGCTCGGGGTGTGACCCTAGTCCGATGGCCATCAGAGCACCCGATGCTGCTTGAATCAAGTTGAACTCACAAAATGGGTCCTTGGGGTGCCAGGTGGAGGCAGAGAGATGGTGGGGATGCCCCCTCAGGAGCCCACCCCTGCCCGTGATGGCTCCTTGTATGTGGGGACACCTTACAGGCCGGGGAGGGGGCATCACCCAGCCATTCCTAGCATCTGGGAGGTGGGGCTGGACCCAGGGCTTCCCCTGGCATGGGGGATGCCATCACTGGGAGCTTCCCAGGCAGGGCCGACCCAGGCAAGAACCACAGATTGACAGCCCGGGACTCCCTCCCAGTCCTTGCCCGGTGGCTTCCTCAACACACTGTGGCTCCTGGTGAGGGGTCTGCGAGCCCCAGGCCGGGGGACCTGGGCCGCCAGCCCCAGTGATGAGCCCTCATGATCCCTGGAACCGACAGAAACCGCGCAAGAGGGGCTGGCTAGAGCGGCTCCCAGCTGGAAGACAGCAACACAAAAGTTTGCCTTCCCTGAGATGATCCTCCACAAGGACCCAGAGTGCTCGCTGGTTGTGCACACGCTCACACTCGTGCACACATTCACACTCGCACACACACCCCACGTGCGCACGCACACCCACCCACACGCGTGTGCTCACACTCATGCACACGCTCACACTCGCATGCACACCCCACACTCACCCTCACACACCCACACTTGTGCACGTGTTCAGCTCTTGCACATGCACACACTCGTGCACACTCTCACACTTGTGCACACACTCGCACACACCCCACATGCTCACGCACACTCACCCACACTTGTGCATGTGTTCACGCTCATGCACACGCTCACACTCGTGCAAGGCTCACACTTGTGCACACATTCACACTCGCACACACACCCCATCTGCTCACGCACACCCACCCACACTTGTGTTGTGCTCACACTCATGCACATGCTCACACTTGCGTGCACAGCCTATACTCACCCTCACACACCCACTTGTGCGTGTGTTCACGCTCTTGCACACACACTCGTGCACAGGCTCACAGTGGTCTCACATTCACACTTGCACACACACCCCACGTGCTCAGGCACACTCACCCACACTTGTGCATGTGTCCACGCTCTTGCACACACTCATACTCGTGCACACTCTCCCACTTATGCACACACTCCACATATGCTCACACACACTCACCCACACTTGTGAGTGTGTTCAGGCTCATGCACACACTCACACTCGTGCACACTCAGTCCCACCAGGGCACCTCCTGCTCTCATGGACTCGCAGGAACGTAGCTGGGAACGGGCTTCCTCCCAGAACTGAAATGTCACAGAACCACCACGACCACCGCCTTTCCCATTCGGTAAATCGCCTTGTTCCCCAGGCCGGTTAGTGTGGCGCTCCGCCGTGAGGGCCGGGAGGGTACAGACAGAGAGAGTGGTTCCCAGATCTCCTGACCAGGGAACCAGGGAGGAGGAAGATGGGCTGTGCTTGGCACCCCGTCCTCCAGCCTCGGTTTCCCGCTCCTCTGGGGGCTGTGGCCTCAGTGTGCCATCCACCGGGAGGCCCTGACAGAGCCCAGGGAGACCCCCTTCCAGGACAGTAAATCATCACCAAGGGACCCAGGACGGACAGTGGCTGAGTGGAAGTATCGTGATGCCGGGGCCTGAGGGAGCTGGGAGCTCCTGGCCTGACTGAGCCCTTCCAAAGCCCGGAGCTGCAGGTCTCCCTTCAGTTCCAAGAAGTACCCCGTGTCCTTCCCACGGACTCCCTAATTCAGTTTGTGGCTGTTGCCAGTGTGGCTGCTCCCGGACCCACGTGGCTGCTACATGGGCTGTGCCCCACCCCCGCACCTGTGTGCTCAGCCAGAGGAAACCCTCGGAGCAGACGGCGCCTCCGCCCATCTGAGCACGGCTGCCGTGTCCGGCTGCTGCAGGGACTCTGCGGACGGGGCCCGCCAGCGTGAGCCAGCCCCCTATCTCTGTGCCTCGGTGTCCCAGAGAGCTCATTGCTGCGTAGGCAGTGATGGCGGGGGGCAAGCATCCCTTGGCCGCGGTCTCCCGCCTCACTGTCTCACAGCTCAACGAAGGAGCCGAAGGACTTTCTGGGCAGAACCCATGGTCGGTCATCGTGCTGCCGGTTTTCTCATCTCAGAAGAAAGTTTTCCTGGACTGTCGTCTACTTCTGCAGGCTGGCGGATGTTGGGGATTCACTCTAACTGCTGTGAGAGGCTTGCAGTGCCTGAGCATCCTGGATGGACCGAGGGACCTGCGGGGACACAGCCTGGGAGGCTTGTGCCTGTCTCCCCAGTGCGCGCCGTGGGCCTTTGTCCTTTGCTGACCTTCCCGAGCCTCCATCCACCAAATATATGTTGCCTGGGGTGACCACACGCTGAGCCCCATGAGTGTCCTCAGCAAACCACCAGACAGGGGGACCCGACTCGTTCTACTTACCAGCGTCCTTCCTGGACGAGCCTGCACTTCCCTTGACCGGTCCTCGCCTCACCTTCCCTTGACTGGTGCCCGCCTCACCTTCGGGGCCCCTGCCTGCTGCCCCAGCTCCCGCCTATGCTCCCACCTGCACTGTGAGCCCCATGTGCGTCTGCCCTTCATTTGCACAATGCAGGTGTCCCCTTCCAGGAAGCGCTCCGTGTTCCGTCCTGTGCAGCTGGTCCCCTGTTTCGCCTGCATCCCACACGGTGGATTCCTGGAACTCGGGAACTGGCCCATCTATCTGCGTTTGTACCCTGGGGCGACCGCAGAAACCCCCTGCCTCTGAACTCCTGGGAAACCGGTACCCCAGTCCCTGAGACGCGTGACCTTGTATGCCTGTGACCTTTTCACACACATGCCCAACCCTGGTTAGGTGTAGACTCTAGTTCTGATCCAACACATGGACCCGACGGCCTGGAGGGGGGGCCAACCTGGGAGGTACTGTCTCCCCGCTTTGCAGACCAGACTCCCAGAGAAGCAACAGGACTAGGGCTGCACAGCTGGCCAGCAGCAGGGCGATCGGACCCCACTGCATGTCCTGGAACGCCCCCTCCTGGTGCTGGGCGCCATCACCCGAGCTGGGGGGGCGGCTTGGTCATTGTCATCTGGGACGTCATCCTAGCCGTCACCCCTTGCACAAGGCAGCAGAGACAGCACCCAGAGCCACATGGGTGATGCCCTGTGACTGCCCAGGCTCGCGGGTCCCCTGGTCCCACAACATATCTGAAATCTCTCTCCTCCGGGGGATGTGGGACTCCCTCCCACTTTAGGGAATCGGCTCAGAGACCAGGAGCTTTGGCTTCAAGAGCCCCAGAGATCTCGGGTGTCCTTCCGCTGAATCCTCTGGACATTTTCAACAGCAAAACAGGTTTGATTTGCAGAAGCCATGAAGGAACAGGGACAATGCAATTTGTAAAACACAGTGTTACTGGAAACGATGGAAGACTGACTGTGTCGGTGAACATACCAGCTTAGTGATAGCCCGAGAAAACAAGCCAGTGCCCACGCGGTCTGGTGGCAGCAGCAGTGGCGGACAGTGTGGAGTGGAGGGTGAGGAGGGGGCTTAGCGCCTGACCTGCTCACACATGCCCAGCACGGTCCCCAGCTCCCCCCAAATGCACACAGATCCACAGGTCTATGCATCTCCTGTGCACAGAAGCAGGGGCGGAGAGGAGACCACAGGCCCGAAACAGGTGCCACGAGCCCCACACCTGCTCCCTGGCCAGACACCTGATTGACTGTGGCTCCCAGCCCCCAGGAACCTGACCTTGAATCCGCCCCATGGCAGCTCCAGGCAGCTTGGGAGTTTGCAGATGGCCCCTTCCATTCCCCTTGGGAGGGCAGTCTTGCCTGAAACTGCATTCCTTACTGATAATTCCCTTTGCCCCATTCCCTCTGCTCCTAAAACCCTTTCCCCTCCAGTGGCTCCTTGGCATTTGCTGGACAGGACGCTGCCCGATCTGTGAACCACTCCGCGAAGCCACTGTAACCTTCAAGTCCGCTTGGCCAAATTCTGTAGCTTGGCATCTGCACAGAGGCTCACAGACATGCCTGACGGGTGTGCGTGATGAGCCAGGCCTGCACGCCCGCGGCTGGTAACAACAGGCACGGTCTCTGACTCGCCGACACGGGCTGGGCCCTCACAGGAGCTCCTCCAAATCTTCCTCTGATCGAGGCCCCCGTAGTTTGCACGACTCCTGGAGGCAAGCAGAGCGTTAACACCGCCTGATAGACGGAGGAACCGAGGCACAGAGAGCTGAGGCCACTGGGGAGGGGGAAGCCAGAGCTGAAGCCCAGGCTGGCCAGGACTCTCCTCCTTTCCCGAGGGGCCACGTCTGATTTGCTTGCATCTTCACGGGGCTGTGACGCCTACACCGACCCTCGTGCTCCGTTACCTCTGACGCGCAGACGTCCCCACACAAGCGTCGTCACATGCTGCTGCAGCTGGGACACACATGTATCACCCTCTCCTCTGTGTCCCATGGTCAGGGCACGGGCGGGCTCGGGCAGCGTCCACCATGGGAGGTGGCCCGGGAGAGACGCAGCAGTGGCTGGAGACAGGGCAGCAGGGGCCCCGAATGAAGGAGGGTAAGAACCAGAAACTAACCCAAATGGGATGGAATCTGGTGGAGCTGGGAGGACTGGGGAAGTGCCAGCTGGGGGAGGAAACAGCAGGTCTGAGTGGGGCCCCCCTCCAGGTACCCAGGCACGGGGAAGGCTGGTCCTAAGTCCACATGAATCCACAAGTTCCAAACCCCACTGCCCTGTAGGATGAGTGGTCCTGACCACGCCACGTGCTGACCCTTCAGTGGCCCCTAAGGAAGTACCTGGCACCCCGGGTTGGCTGGACGCCCCCTCCCAAGGGTGACTGCTAGTTCTGCAGAAACAGCACGTGGGCACTAACTGAGGTGCAGGCACCAGAAGGTGACCCAGGGACACTGGGCGCACAGATGGCCGATGTGGAGAGGCAGGGACGTTCCCTCATCTATGGGCCTCAGGCCACCTGTCACATGGGACTGACCACAGGTCTGCGTCTAGCTCTGGGCCCTGAGCTGCCTGAGGGCAGGGACGCTCTCTGGCCTCTGCTCATCCCTTGCCTGAGGGGAGAGACAGTCATGCATGGGACCGGCATCAGGGCCACGAGCAGGACAAGCCAGTGGCAGAGGCCCCACCAGGAGGCCCGGCAACTCCAGGGTAAGGAGCCAGATGGTACACAGCGGTGCTGGAAGCTGCCAGGTGGGGCTTGGGATCTGGGGCACAGCAGGAGGCGGCAGTGGGCAGCGATCTCTGCCCGTGGCCTGGCTGGGTGTGTCCTCTCACAAGGACCTGGCAGGATAGCACGTGCTTGGGGCCATCCCACCCAAGTGTCCCCGAGCCCCCCGGGGTGGAGGCTGTGGGGAGAGCCAGCCGGAATAAATCAGAGCTAACCCGTGCTGATCACCAGCTCCCTAAATCAAGGACCTGGCAGATCTTCTGGACGAGAATCAATCTTCCTGTCCCCATAGTAAATACCATAATCCTTTTCCCAGTGTGGTTTAGAGAATGTAACTGTCGCGCTCATGATTTATTCGAAAATATTCTGCCAGCTTAGTGAATGATGCGGGCGACAGCCTGCTTTTGAGCAGGAGGTCAAAGAGCTTTCCCAGGTGCCGGCCTCCCCCTCGCGGCTGCTCTCCCACGCCGGCTTCTGCGCCTGCCCCAGATGGAGCCCCTGGGCTGGTCCCTCAGGCATGGAGGGCCTGCTCTGCAGCCAGCGGGACAGGAGGAGACTGCCACGGCCTCCCTTCTGGGCAAGCGACTCTGATTTCTCTTTTTCTGTCCGGTAGTTTGTTTTACCCACAGTTAATGAAGAGTGTGTTCTCGTGATTCAGACCACGCAGGGGTTTCTCGAGAGAATGCCGGCCCCACGTCACACCAGGGCCGCCAGCGCCCACACAAACAGGGGCGTCCTCTGTCCAGCGCGTCTATGGGCTGCCGTTACTCCCTTGGCCTTTCTAACCATTTCTGTCGAAACACTGACAAAATATCCTCTGGTTCAGGGCATCCTGACGTGGACGTGGGAGCTTTCTTCCACCGTGGGTTCTGCAGCTGGTGAATTTCGACGTGTTCTGCCAAACTCCCCCCCAAACACACGTTGTCAACAGGATGCAAGTGTCCCTTTTTCTCTGTTGTGCTCGTAAATCTAGTATTTAAGTTTTGCTAGACGGACGGGTAGAGAGCCCTCCTCGCCGGCTTCCCAGGAGTGTGGCTCACACTGGCTGTGTGTGCCGTGCCCGTGTCTGATTTCCCATTACTGTGTCTTCTTCCTTATTATGGGATTTGGGGATCTTCACCTTTGTCTTTTGCAATGTGCATGGGCAGGACTCCTCCCCACCATAGGACCACAGTTCACATTTTTCCTGACTTTTCCTCTGACGCGTCTGTGTCTCTCTTTTGTGCTCATCCCTCCCCTGCAGCAGCCGTGCTCTGGGGCTGTGTCCTCTGACTCCACGCTCTCTCCTCAGGCAGTGGGGTTCAGGCGGGACACCGAGCCCCACCTGTTAGGGTCATAAATCCCTCAGGAGCATCTCCAATCTTTCTGGGCCCTGTCTGTGTCTGTCTATCCCCCTGTCTGCTTGATGTCACAAAGTGCCACCAACTCAGCAAACCCAGAACCACACTCAGGAACTTGCTTCCCAAACGTCACCTTTCTTTCTGTCCTGACGAACGTGCTGTGCTGGGCGCTGGGGTCCCTCTCCTGCCGCAGGCGCTGGTGGGGGGGCGGGCCTTCATCAGCTGCTCCCCCAACTATGGCTGCCGCTCTGCCCTCCCCACACCCTGCCGGCTACACTCTTATCAGCTCCAGTCCTTCCTCATGCAGCAACCAGACCCATCCCAACAATGCACAAATGGGGTCCGGTCACCTGCTTCTTCTCAAACCATCAGGATAAAGAAGGACACCTTCCCATGGCCAACAAGACACCACAGGTGGCCTATTGTCTGCTCCCAGACTCGGTCCCTGTGCGCCGTCCGCGGCCAGCTCTGTACCAGGGGACCAGTCAGAACGCTGGGTCTCCACACCTGTCTCCATGTCTCTCAGGCACACGTGGTGGAGCCTGCAGTGGGAAGGTAGAGAAGACAGGGCAGGAGGGAGCTGGGATGCCAGAGACATGCACTTTCCATGGGGCAACCATGCGGCCAGACACAGTCTGAGAGGGAATTCCATTTCTACAAGCAGTAAGGGAGGACAGAGAATGGGGGTGAGGTGGGAGAAGAGAGGCATCTCCCCCATTGGAGACGCTGCCCTGGGGCAGACCTGCAATGAGCAAACGGACACCACAAAGCCCTTCAGTGAAGCTGTCATCAGAACCACAGCCCGTAGAGTCAACAGTGCTTCCTGCTAAATAGAGAAATGAAACCGGCCCCCACATCCCCGGCATGAAGGACGGCACATCCAGCGCATGATCAGAAGTCCCTTCTCATGCCCAAAACTAGCAAAACCATGATTTCCAAGCAGTGCCGAGAGGAAATGTTACAGCATGAAGTGCACCAGACATGAGGACCGTCTCTAACCAGTTAGCGAAGTCGGTCCTGCAAGAAGCTGGGGAAGAAAAGCAAACTAAACCCAGAGCGGGGAGCAGGAAGGAAGTTATAGATATCAGAGTAGGAATCAATGCAACTGAAAATAAGAAAATAGGGGCGCCTGGGTGGCTCAGTGGGTTAAGCCTCTGCCTTCAGCTCCGGTCATGATCTCAGGGTCCTAGGATCGAGCCCCGCATCGGGCTCTCTGCTCCGCGGGGAGCCTGCTTCCTCCTCTCTCTCTCTCTCTGCCTGCCTCTCTGCCTGCTTGTCATCTCTGTCTGTCAAATAAATAAATAAAATCTTTAAAAAAAAAAAAAGAAAGAAAATAGTAGAAAACAATCGATGAAACAAAAATCTGGTTCTTTGCATGAAAGTCAGTAAAACTTACAAGCCTCTGGCAAAACTGACAAAAATTAAAAAAGAAGGAGCCAGAGTTCTCCAGTAAAAGGAATTAAATAGGGATTATCTCTACAGAGCTTGTAGCCCTTAAAAGGATAAGGAGAGTAGAGGACGAACGATTCCTAATACAACAAATAAGGAAGGGACCAATTTCTAGAAAACTTAACGAAAACTTAGCCAAGATTAAGGGCATAGTCTAAACATCCCCCTTAACCATGAGAGAAATTGAATTCATGGTTAAAAGTACCCTTGAAAGAAAACCCCAGGCCTGGATGGTTGTGTGGGAGAATTCTACCAAACATTAAAAAAAATAGTATTAACCTTTTTCAGAAAAAGACATCCAGATGGCCAACAGACACATGAAAAGATGCTAGCATCACTCAGCATCGGGGAGATAAAGGTCAAACCCACAACGAGGTACCCCTCACCCCGTCAGAACGGCAAGAGTCAGCAGCACAGGAGACAGCAGGGGTCAGCGAGGGAGCGGAGAATGGGGACCCTCGTGCACCACTGGCAGGCTTGCAGCCTGGTCCAGCTGCTCGGGAGAACAGCACGGAGGTTCTTCAGAACGTTAAAGATAGAGCTGTCCTACGTCCCAGCAAACCCACGTCCGGGTATTTGCCCAAAGGAGTGGCATCTTGAAGGCACCTGTACCCCCATGTTCACGGCAATGTGACTCCCAATAGGCAAGATGTGGGATCACCCGCTGGTGCCACCAACCCATGAATGGGTAGAGAAAATGTGAGCTGTCCACACAGTGGAATCTCACTCAGCCTTAAAAAAGATGGACATCCTGCCATTTGGGACAACAGGAGACACCCTGCAGGACACTGACAATGACAATGCCCAATGACATCAGCCCGGCATGATCTCACTTATGTGTGGAATCTAAAAGTCAACTCCAGAAGCAGAGAGCAGAAGGGCGGCTGCCAGGGACTAGGAGTAAGTGAGCGGGTGTGGGTAAAAGGGACAAAGCTTCAGTTATGCAGGACGGAGTTCTGTGAGTCAGACGTGCAGCACGGTGACTGTGGCCAACACCGATACAGTGCACCCTCGGAATACGCCGGGAAAGAAGCTCTAGAATATTCCGGCACACACAGAAACAACTTCCTCAGGGATGGACGTGTTAACAGCCTGACCAGGTGAGCATTTCACAGCGTGCACATACAGCAGAGCACCACGCTGTTCCTGGCCAGTATACATGTTTTTCATCGAGTATACATCAGTAAAGCTGGGGCCAAGATTAACTCCAATTTCCCACGATCTTTTTTGAAAACAGAAAAGGAGGAAGCACTTGCCAGCTCATCTCACGAGGCCAGGATTTCCCTGAAAGAAAAGGCAGACTGTGTACAAAGAATGAAAAACACAGAGGCTAATATCGCTCGTGAGTTAAGATGCAAAAACTCTCAACGAAGCATTATCAAGGAGAATTCAATGGAATCTAACAGGTATTCTGTGTCATGACAAAGTGGGATTTATTCTAGATGTGCAAGGCTGGTTGAACATTCAGAACCATCGATGTAATTTACTGCTTCAATAAATGAAAGAAAACCCTAGCAATTAATGCAGAAAAAGAGCTTGACAGAATCCAACAGTCATTCATGATTTTTTTTAAAAACCAGGAAGTTCGCAATTGAAAGAAACTACCTCGTTGATAAAGCACAGCTACGAAAACAAGCAACAGCTCACATTATATTTAATAGTTAAAAATGGAATATTCCTCCCTACGAGTAGGAACAAAGCTCGTCTGGCATAGTCCTGTATGTTCCCGCTACTGCGCTAGGCAGGAAATATGTGCACGTATAAAAGTCCTGTGGGTTGGAAAGGAAGAAATAAACTGTCTCTATTTGCAGACAACAAGATTATTTATGTGTAACATCTCAAGAAATCAACAAAAACACTCCTACAACTAGTACATGAGCTCGACACGTTCTAGGATACAGGACCAACTCATAAAAATCCACTTTGGTCCTGTATGCGAACGACGAATATGCCAGAACCGAAATTAAAAACACAAGGCCATGTACAACCACCTCGAAGACGACGAAATCCTCAGGTGTGCCCAGGATCAGCAGGAGCGACGAGCTGTGTTCGTGGGTTGAAAGATCCAATCTGGTGAAATGAGCCCCAGACTGATGTACAGTTTAACGAATTTCTGTCAAAACAGCAGCAAGTTTTTTATGGGCGTAGACAAGCTTATTCTAAAATTTATTCGGAAAGTCACAGACACCCCGCCCCCAGCATAATTAAAGCAATCTTGGTGGGGAGGAACCGAGGGGGTGAGATCGCTGTTCAAAACCACTGCCACAGTGATAAAGACCATGACTGTGGTATCCGCGGGGGGAGAGACACAGATCGACGGAGCAGAACAGAGAACCCAGAAACAAGCCCACAGCAGTGTGGGTCACTGACGTTTGACAGAGGGGCACGGACAGTCTGTGGAGGAAGGACGTTCACAGGTGGAAACTGAAGGTCGCCCGTCACTTCACGCCTGATACAAAAATTAACTCGAAATGCATCAGGGAATTCGATTAAAATGCAAAATCATAACATTTTTAGAACAAAAAAAGGAAGAAAAAAATCTGAGACCTGACTACGCAAGCCGCTCTCAGAGCTGACACCAGAAAGCACGAAAACGGGTGAGCTGGGGCATAGCAGAGTGGGAAGGACCTTGTGCAAGGGATGGGAAGACAAGCTACAGACCCGGAGGAGGTGTTCGCAAACCGTCGTTCCTACAGAGGACGTGGCCACAATATACCGAGAACCTTGGAAACCCAACAGTCAAAACCAAACGAGCAATCCAATCAGAAAATGAGCAAAACACGTAATCAGACATTTCAGTTTTGAGACAAAAGCTCATGAAACATGATTGGCGTCAGCGGTCGTCAGGACAGCGCAAAGGAAAAACCACGGTGAGACACCACGGCACGTCCGTCAGCTTGGTGGAAACGGACATGATGATGGAGACAGGAATGCACTGCGGGGAGCAACTCTAGAAGACAGTTTGTCAGCGCCTTGTAAAGGGAAACGTGCAGCTCTTACTAACCAGCGTCCCAGAGAAACAAAGGCTGTGTCCACAGAAAACTGCAGACTTGTTCACAGAAGCTTGATTCCTCAGAGCCAAAAACTGGGGTCAAGCCGATGTCCTTTGACGGGCGAATGGAAGGCATGTCCACAGCACGGCATACGGCTCAGCCATAAACAGGAACCGAGGACAGACAGACATAGCCCCTGGAAGGCTCTCTGGGGCGCCGTGCTGTGGGAGGGAGCTGGGGCAGAAGGGGACAGGCTGTACGGGGTTATGAATGGGGCGGGGGCACGAGGGAGGTGCACGTGGTTGGAAGTCTGGCGGGGGGGGGGGGGGGTGACCCGCCATGGGTAACTGAAGACATTGGCCCACATTGGTAACATAGTAACATTAGTAACCCTGGAGAAACAGAATAAGAGGCGTGGGTGTATCAATGTCAGTGTCCCGATTGTGATGTTACAAAATGTTACCACTGGAGGAAAATGGGTAAAGACCCACAGAACCTCTGTGTGTTATTTCTTAAAACTGTAATTATCTCAATAAAAATTTCAATTAAAAAGAAAGCTAAACACATACCTGCCTTAAGATCTGACTGTCCCGCCCCCTCGGTGTGTATGTGCCTAAGGAAAACGTGGAACCGTCTTACAATGACTTGCAAGTCGACATTCATGGCAGGGTCATTTGTAATCGCCCCAAGTTGGAAAGGCCTCGAGTGTTCCAGCACAGAGGATGGGGAACCCAGCTGTGGGCATTGTGGTGTGGAGTACGATTCAGCCATACGACAGGAGGGAAATCCTATCAGGGGGAAACATGGAGAGTGTTCATGACCGAGGAAGCCGGGGGCAATAAGGAGTAGGATTCTGCTTACAAAACTCCAGGAACCGCTAAGTGGTCTATAGTGAAAGAAAGCAGGTCAGTGGACGGCTCGGGGTGGGGAGGGGGCAGGGGAAAGCTTCTGGGATGAGGGATGTATTCACTGTTCCAAGTGTGTGGACGGCTTTGTGGACATGTGTGTGTCAGGCTGACCTAACTGTGCCCTTCCAATGTGTTCAGAGCCTCATGCCTCAATACGGCTGTGGGTAAGAGGAACACGGATGTGCACATGAATGAGGAGAAAGGTCAGGAACCGGGGTGTGTGTGTTTAAATGGACAGGCGGGGAAGCAGATGTGAGGGGGGTGCGAGGAAGGAGGAGCCGGTGGAGAGTCTCCAGGCAGAGGCCAGACCCAGACATCCACTCTGGTGCAAGTCTGCATTCAGACAGTCGCTGTCCTGGGTCCTGACCAGGAAGCTGGTCTCAAGCCCGGGACCTTCAGTTCCGCTCCCCTGGGCCCCAGGTTCCCTGGCACTTCTGGGGCAACGCTGCAGGATGCTGGGACATGTGCTCAGAGCACGACGGGGCAGGAGCCACCCCGCCGGTCCCAGCACAGGACGCAGGTCCAGGGAGTGGCAGTCATTGAATGAGGCCCTGATCCTCCCCAGGAATGGCTGGCCCGCCCCCACCACCTGTGCCAGATGCAGGGGTCCCCAGCCAGTGGGATGCTCAGGACCAGGGCTGGGACGCAGGAGGGTTCCAGAACAAGAGAACTGGGATGGGTAGGACCTGACCGGGAGGTGATGTGGGTGATGCATAGGGGCAGGAGCTGCTGGGAAGGACCAACCGCAGAGCTCGGGGTGACTTCCCAGATGGGGTGAGGACAGAGGGAGCCCATCCCCAGAACCATGCAGGCCACCTAGAAGCACATGCCAGGCAAGAGAAGGTGTGGTGCCTTCCTTGAGGGCGGGGGCAGGGGGTCCGGGCCCATCTGGAAGACTCCAACCTCCCCATCAGCTGCTGCAGACCCACAGGAGGCCACGGAATGTGCACACTTGCAGCTGTGCCTGAACTTGAGTCATCACGTCCCCTTCCCTGTCCTGCATCGGGGAAATGCCACTGCCCGGAGCCAGGACAGGGGAGACAACCAGCAAATGCCTGTGGCATGAGGGGGAGAAGGAGAAGACAACCCCAAGTACACGCGTGCCCACAGGCACACACCCGTGCACCCGCACACATTTCAGCAGCTCTTAGAATGGTAGAGGCATGGGCGTCCCGGACCTGGCAGCTCCTGGGGTGGGAGGCCTGGTGCTCCTCTCAGGGTAGGGTCCCCCAGCTCTCGGGGGTGGTCCCAGCCCACAGGACAGCTGCAGGGGGTTGGCTCCTGACTCCCTGCGTGGGGTTTTTGGGGGGAGCTGAGTTTGGCCCTGGGTTGGTCCTGAAGGCTCCTTGCTGGCTCTGGGGCTGAAGGCTCTGCCCCGTGGCTGAGCTGGTGACTTTGGGAACGGCAGCAATAAATGTCCAGGTGTGGGGGGCGGACAGTCTGGTTCTGTAGAAGTGGTGGACCTGCAGGGCTCGCAGCTGCTGAGAGCACAGGGGCCTCTGGGGCTCCCGGGACACTGCTTGCCCGGCTGTGCCCATCCAGGAGGTGCAGACACACACTCGTGTTGGAGAAGGCAAGGAGGGCTCCCACACCGGCGACCTGGGTGCCCAGACTGACCCAGGGAAGGGGCTGTGGGTGGGAAGGAGCCTGGGATGCAGCCCCACCAGCCTAGGGGGGCACCCCCCGGTGCTTAAAATGAAAACAGCAGTAACAGCCAGGCCACCCGAGCCCCAGCCTCACAGAGCTGCTCCCACTTGTCTCGCCCTCCTTCCAGCCCTCGTCTTGTCCTTGTCACTCTGCAAGTGTTATATGTAATATGTCATTTTGCATCGGGGGGGAGGGGTGCTGTCCACTTAACAATATGTAATAAACACTCGTCAAGTTTCCACACAGGTTTCATAATCAAATTAATAGCTGCACAAAACAACACCGCGTAGATGGCCCTACCTTACTAGATAACGTCCCTGGGTGCATGGGTTTCTGCCGAACCGTCACTACTGACAGAGGCTGCGTTGCATATCTCCAGGGGATGTTTTTTCTTTCCAGAGGTAAACTGACTGAGCCAAAGGACGGCTGTTTCTGACTGTACTGCACACCACCAGAGCAGCGACGTCTCCTTCACTGCCAAGAGGAACCGAGTTCATGGGTGACCCCATCTCCATGCCCCGACCTGGGCCCCTCAACCTGTCAGGGCATCTAGTGGCGGGGGGGCACTTTCTGCCGGCTTAGCAGGTAGCATGCAGCACCTCAAGACGGCTTTGACTGCCCTCGCTCTGACGACAGTGAGGCTCCCAGTTTTCCCAGAGCGGCTGGCCCTCTGGAGCACCCCAGGTGAGCAGCCGGGCTGGAACGCAGAGTCTGCTGGCTACCGGGTCACCGTTTGCCTCTTGTGAACCGTGACGAGCCCTTCGTGGGCACAGCTACTCCCCGTCTGCACACCCCAGCTGGCGCAACCTCCTCCCTCCCCCCTGGTGTTTCCCCATGTACACGGGTCTTGGTTTTTTCTTGCTGTCGTGTGCCCGTGCTTCCCTCTGTGACTTCTTGTGCAGCTTCAAAGTTGAGAGTGGTCTTTCTTCGTTAGGATAATAAATATTTCATTATGCACTAACTGTTCTCTCTCTCTTTTTTTTTTTTTAAAGAGGTTTGGCTCTTTGAGGCATCTGCTGTCTGTTCCAACACAGCGGGTGGGGGGTGCGGATCTAAATTAAAATTCTTCTGTGTTATCTGGTTTCTCAACATCATTCATTTTTAATTATTTTTAATTATTATTTTATAAAGTGTTCTACCGTAGAAAGGTGAGACTGTCTGACTTGCTCTTTTTATTTCTCAAGTGTCCTCTGAAGCCCTCATGTTTGCTTCTCCAGAACACACTGAATCCAGAAAAATACGGTTGGGATTGATTCGAGGGAGGCTGTGTCTGCAAATGAAGCTGGTGACGTGTTCTCCCCCGATGACGTGTGCTCGTTGTGGGATAGATCATGTCTCTCACCTTGTCCCTACCCCGCGGGGGCTACTGTTTTCTTTACAAAGGTCAGGCATATATTATGTTTATTCCTAAGTAAGTCAGATCACCTGTTTTTGGATTTTTTTTCATTATATTTTCCGGCTACTGCTCATGCTCAGGAAGACAACAACTTTCATGTGTGTGGCTCACAATCGTCTTCTTTCTTAAACGCTCAACTGTGGCCAATGCTTTTGTATCCACTGATCACATCAAGGTTCTCATACTGTGTTTCCCTCCAGCTTGTCTTGTCCGTCCTTCTGAGTTAACTAGAACGTCCAAACGAGACCAGGGTGAACCACCTTAAGTGTTTTAGGAGCCTTTCATTAGGAGGCTCCTCCATAGGAGCCTTTAGGGCTTTCATTAATTACTATTCATTAATCATCAGTGCGACAATAGCAGGAACTTATTTTGTTCCTAAGTTTGAAGCCACTTTACCGGAGCTGATTATTTCCTTGTGTTTCACCCTAGCGAGGAGTCCTTTCATTCTTTAGCTTTAATTTGTTTGAAATGGTTGAATCTCATCACTTTATTTTTCAGTAGATGTGAGGACGAATTTAGGCCTTTTACGTTGTCCTTCATGTTGAATGAATCATGAAAATTTCTCCCCAGGGACAGAGCTGGGATCCGCACCCAGGTCTCCCATTTCCCACCCCCACATGGTTTGATGGAGTCCCTCCTCTAGGAAGGTGTGTTTTGGTTCACAAAGGTGGAGTGTGGCTCAGAGTTGTGAGAGGACCAGTGTAGGGGAGCAAACTTTGCCACCACAGAGGAAACCTCTCCAGCATATTATTTTAAGCCGGTGGTTTTTAAGAAAATGCAGACCCAAGAGGACTATAAAAATCAAGGAGAAGTTGCCCTTTGTAAGAGACCTTTCCATGCACAAGGGAATTTCCATTTGGAAGGGTGTCCCCATTGCTTTGCTGGTGATTCTAAATCTCTAGAAACTCTTACCGGTAGAGGAGGCATGGACTTAAGTCTGCAAGATGGCCTCACCCTTGTTCACTGTGCTTTCCCGGCAACCTCCCATAGCAGACTCCCCACCCCCAACCCTTTTGTCTTGAGCTGAAGATGGTGTTTAAGGTGATGGCTTCAGCCATTTTTCTGGGTCCTCCCATGTACTCAGGAGGTACACATGTAAACTTGTGTCTGACTTTCTCCTGCCGGTCCGTCTCACATTGACCTGAGGCTCAGGCCAACCGGAAGAATCCCGAAGGGCAGAGGAAAATTCTTCCTCCACAGTACCAGCGAACAGGCAGATGAAAGGTGCTTCTGGACAGAATTCTATCTGCCTCGAAGCAGCATGTCAGGACACCTAGATTCAACAGCAGTGGTGAAACAGGCAGTACCAGGCATCTGCACGACACTGACTTTTAAATTAAAAAAACAAGAAAACAAAACTTGCAAAGACCAGAGAATTGATGGCAAATGCTCTCCCTCTGAACAGAGAACAAGGCTTTTTGACTAAACTTTAACGGAGGCCCAAGCACAAGTGGCAAAGGAAGATCCTGTACTCGGCACCCAGATCCCCTTCTCTGCCTCCCCTCTGAGGGCATCAGACTTCCTGTCAGCTCCCCCAGCCCCTAGTCCTCCTCTGGAATCTGCAGCTCCTGCCCCCACCCTCTCTGGCTGCCTTCTCTTTTCTCTGCTGCACCGGGGGAGACTTTGTTCTGCTCCAATTAGCCAGAACAGTACTGCTCCCTGGGATCCAGCAGGGCACAGGACAGCCCGGGGAGCGCTGTTCCTGCTGCTATGTGGGCAGCTGGCGGTGAGCTGAGTCACCTTCCTGCCCACCCTCTCTAGGACACAGGTTTCCAAAACATCCCTACAGACATCTCATTTCGCTTGACCCGAGGCCTAGTCTGTGGGGTGGACTGATGGGGGTTACCACTAAGGCCCTCACTGTACAGATGGATGGATGGACACGAAACACATGCAGCTAAGAGATGGCAGGGCAGAAATTTCTAAGCGAACTCCAATACGATTCCAGAGCCCCAGTTATTTTTTTTTTTTTAAGATTTTATTTATTTATTTGACAGGCAGAGATCACAAGTAGGCAGAGAGGCAGGCAGAGAGAGAGGAAGAAGCAGGGTCCCTGCTGAGCAGAGAGCCCAACACGGGGCTCGATCCCAGGACCCTGGGATCATGACCCGAGCCGAAGGCAGCGGCTTTAACCCACTGAGCCACCCAGGCGCCCCAACCCCCAGTTCTTTTAACCATATCACACTGTCTTCCTGCAAGAAATTTCCTTTCAAGCTCGAACTAGAGAATTCAAACACCCACGACCGCAGGAGGTAAGTGTGCATTTGCTTTAAGTAACTTGAGACTTTACCGAGTGTGAAACCTAGGGGTTGCCAGGCTGAGGAGGGCACAGGGAATCCCTCACTGCCTTTGCCCCATTTTGTTTTAATTCTCACAATTCTCATCCTCTCAGTGACCCAAATGCTGAGCAGAGTGGAGGGTGGGTGGGCACAGGAGGAAAGGGGATGGCCTGGGCATTCTACTATAAAGCGCTCTGCCCACGGGTGCTCAGGGCCAGCCAGGAGAGCCTGCCTGCCCCAGGGGCCCAAGGATAGAGTGCACTTGGTGGAAGGGCCTTGGTCTGGCCTGCCAGGTGAGGAGGGGCTACAGGTGGGAGAGAAGCCCAGCAGACTCCATTCTGAGTGGGAGGAGGTCCCAGGGGACTGGGAGGGACAGATGGAAAACCCCATGGGGAATGAGGAGAAGAGCAGGAACACCAGCCCAGAAGGTGGGGCTGTGGACGGAGTTAAGAGGCTAGTTCACAAAACGCTTTGAGGGGAAGCGGACAACCCTCCAGAGTTAGAGAAGTGAGGAGTCCAGGGTCCCACAGCCGCAGGTGCAGAGCAGGTGAACCCAGGGCTCCCATCCCCCAGCCAGGGCTCTGTGGATGGGCCACGGATGCTGGAGCAGCTCCACCTGCAGCACCCCAGCAGGCGGGGCAGGTCCAGGGCTCCAAGCTGCCCACCTGCTGATTCCCACAGGCGACCCCATCCCAGTGTGGGTGCTGGCCAGATCAGTGAGAGGCCCCAGGACCCTGAGAGCAAAAGAAATGCAGCTGGGAGTGGCTGCTATCTAGAAAGGGGCCAGAACGTGCACCTGCCCACCAAGGCCTCACTCCCTGCAGAATCTGCCGACAGCATGAACAGGCTCTCTGGGATTCTTGTTCTAAAACATCCTGTTGGGGTGCCTGGGGGGCTCAGTGGGTGAAGCCTCTGCCTTCTGCTCAGGTCATGATCTCAGGGTCCTGGGATTAAGCCCTGAATTGGGCTCTCTGCTCAGTGGGGAGTCTGCTTCCCACTCTCTCTGCCTGCCTCTCTGCCTACTTGTGATCTATGTCAAATAAGTAAATAAATAAATAAATCTAAAAATAAAAAATAAAAATAAAACATCCTGTCATTCCCTGGCCCCACATCCCTCCAGCCACCACCCTGTCTCTGCCCCCAGGCCCCCCAACAAAGCCTGTGAGTGCTGTCTGCAGCTCTAAGCCCTCACCTCCTGCCCTGGTTAACCCATCCTGGCCTGGCTCCTGTCCCGGCACCCCTGGAGCCGCCTTTGTCCGGACCCAGGGTCCCCTGCCCTCTGCTCTGTCTGGATCACTGCTGGGATTCAGAACGAACTGTCCCAAGATGGGCCCCTTGGCCACACAGATAATTTTGAGCTGGAAACAATCAAGGCCCAAAAAAACTCAGGAAGAAACTGTGACCTCCTCAAACTGCCTGAAAGTTTAGAAAAACTCAAGAGAAGCGCTCTCTTGGTAGATAGCTACATCATACTGTGAGCGAGGTATGGGGAGCGGGAGGAGCCCAGGAAGGCCTGTTTGATCAGAGTCCCCTGCGTCCCATCATTTCCCGTTGGCCCAGCAGACACCTGCTCCCAAACATTGGTCCTGTTTGTCGTCCTGTAGACTGTATTCCTTCCCTTCGAAGTTCCCATGCCCTGCCCAGTCTCAGTCCCCATGACAATGCCCCTCATTTCCGTGCCTTTGGAATCTCACATTTTTGCAAGGGAGGGCAGGATGTCCGGTTTTCTCATGCTGTCCTGCCCTGCCAGGGCTTCCTGAAGGCTCCATCCACCTACAAAGATTTGCAAATGAGGACACAGAACAGGAAAGAGCCTCCTCTGAGGGGTGCGCTCCGGTTCCCTGTCCCCCACCCCCCTGCACCCCCATCCCTGCCTCCTGCTGTGTTTAGCCATTCTAATTAATGAGCCAACATTCTTTACAAAAGAATGTTTAAACACCTTGGGATTAATTTAATCAGATATTTAATTGCCCTGTAATTAATCATCTAAGCTTAATGAATTGAACCCAGATCTCTGGGAGTTGGGTGCATCCCACTGACTTCCGAAAATAACTATGTGTCAGAACCTCGGGCTTCCTGCTCCCACTCGGGGCCTGTGGCCCCTGCTACCCTTGCCCCCAGCAAGCAGCCTGGGCTCAGCTCTTTGAGGCTCCAGGGCACAGTCTTTGCTGGGAGAGGCTGTAGGGCTACAGGTCACCCTAGGCCGGGAAAGCTGATCCTGCCGTGCCGTGTGCTTCTGTGCCCACCACGTCCCCTCTGCAAGCTGCCACAGTTTCTTCATTGGTGTCATGGGGAGGGCTCTGCCCAGCCAGAATCCCTGGGCCCTGGACAGGCTCGGAGGGTCTCAAGGAGGGGCAACAGGGCTTGTAGACTGTGAAGTCTAACCCACTAGTGAGAAAGACCCTGCAACCCCACACTTGGACCCTCTCTCCACTGTCCCCCAAGTCCCTGTGGTCCCCTGCCCGTAGCAGTGAAGGAGAGCAGCAGCCCACCATCTGAGAGCATCTGAGGGGCTGACCCCTACTTGGGCTGGGATCTGAGAACCCCAGCTGAGATGGCCATCCCAAAGGCCCTAAAGCCTGCTCCTGGGAGACTGGTGGAAGGCCAGGGCACAAGGGCAGATGAGGTCCTCACGGACGGGGAGTGATCCCAGCGGGCCACGCCCTGGGATAAGGCTCACCCGCACTCATGCGTGGCGTCTTTTGAAGCCCTATGCTGGGCCCGGCAGGGTCATCCTCCTGTAAGCGAGGAAACCAAGAACCATAGCCAGCAGAGGATGGGGTCAAGCCCTGGCTGCACAGGTGAGAGATGGGGCAGGCGCCGGTGGCCGATGGGCAGGACCCCTGCGCCTGTCTGTCCTGGGACAGCACTGGGGTCCCGGAGGGAGGGCTGTGGCTGCCCAGCTCACTCTGGGAGCTGTATGGACTTCTGTTTCTGGGCCACCGGGGACAGAAGGCCAGACTCCTAGCCCCCCAGGGCGGCCTTCCTCTGGCCAGAGGGCACCAGTTTCTGTGCAGCAGCCTCTGCCCAGACAGGTCAACCCCTGACCAACCCCAGAGCCCTGGCAATGTGTCGGCCAAGGATTGATGAACTCATCTGACTTGGGGGCTGCTGGGCCAGGGTCCTCCCCCAGAGTGATTTATGCCGCCCCATTAGCTCAGGAAAGGCAGGATTCATAGAGCATCATGGCCCGGAGGACCCAGTGCAATTAATATTCCTGTGTCCAGGCCTCCGCCAGTGGATCGGGAAGGAAGTGCAATTCCAGGCCCCCCGTTCGAGAAGAGCAGCTTTGGTCAGCGAGCACAAGGGGCACCCAGAGCTCAAGCCTCCGCCCATCCACACAGCCCGAGTCTGGGCCTTGTCGTCCCAGGCAGCGAGGATGACCACAGCGCCCTCCTCGGGCCCCAGTCCCCTCCAGCATCTCCAGAAGGCGGCCCGGAAACGCGAATGACAGAGGACTGCCAGGCCCTTGTGTCACAGCAGAGCTTCAGAAACCCTCCTTCCCGCCAGGTGTCCTCAAGAGCAGAGGAAATGCCACTGGCTTGGGTCCAGGGCCCCGGCTGGAGAACCACGCAGGGCCGCGTGCGATTCTGGTGGGAGTCTGCGAGGAGGGGCCTTCTGGCTGCACTAGGGGCCTTCTGGCTGCTGGGAGGAGCAGGGCAGGGAGGAGAGGGGCCTCCTCCCTCGACAGCTGTGTTCGTGGCAGAGTCTCAGGCTCCAAACTTGGAGCACGGGAGGATGGTATGCGGTGTTACAGTAAAAACAACCCGGGCTGACGAGTGTACACGGCTCCCCTGAGGGAGGGAAGGAAACCACGCACCTGCGTGCTCCTCCTAAGGAGGAAAGCCACAGACTGCAGGCCACGGGTCCGTTTCTTTGACTAAACCTGGTTTTGCTGTTTTTGTGTCGGAAACATGTGAATATTCTGCATAGTTATACAAAGAAATGATAAAACAAAGCTAAATCTTTGGATTTAGAAGCAGATGGGAACAGGAGTCTGGCTGCGTGTCCAGCCAGCGACACGGGCACCTGGAGAGAACGTGGCCCCGTGGCTCGGTGCTGGGCATGGCCCCTGGCCAAGTGGCCCGGGATGTCGTGCACAGCAAGCAAACACAGCCCTTCTCAGCGTCACGGTCTGGGCGGCCGGGTCGGCGGCGGAACCCAGGACACGCTGTGTGCGAGGGGCACACGTCCAGGCGTCCGATTGTTTGTCTTTAAGTTACCGTGGGTCTACGCAGCTATGCTACTGAGCTCACCCTCACCTCCCGGCCCCAAGGAGAGAAAACAGGAGTGGGCAGAAGGTGAGATGCTCTATGGGTCCAGGCCCAAGCAATGGTCCCACCCAGGCGGGCTCCGTGGTGGGTGTGGGACACCGGTGCAGGGCCAGGACCTTGCTGGAAATCCGCACCACAGACTGGGAGGCCAGGCAGCATGAGGGCACTTCTATGTCTCGGGTTCATGGCCAGAGAGGAAGAGTCTGCTCCTGGCCCCTCTGCAGGCTTGCACGTGGCCATCTCTGTCCCCTCATGGTCTTCTCTCTGTGCCGTCTCTTTGTCCTAATTCCTCTTTATTCCCTTACTTCAGCAGACTAGCCACACTGGATTGGACCCCCAGCCTGGGGGCCTCATTTTGACTGGATTCTTCTGCCAAGCCCCTCTTCCCAAATCGGGTCATGTGCTGGGCAGTAGGGGCAGGGGACGCATCAAACCCATGTAGACCGCAGCTGGAGAAACACAGCCCCCAGCTCAACAGATCCCACAGCCTCGGGGTTGGGGTTCAGAGGCACCAGCCCAGCATGCAGACAGGACGTCCACGCCCAGCAACAGCGAAGATGGCCCCACTGCAGCCCATGCAGCTGGACACCAGGTGCAGGGCCCCCCCCAAGGGAAGAGAAGCCACACAGAGAAGCCATTGACCCCCTGGGGAGAGAACACTCCATCGCACACTGAGCTCTCTCTCTGACCAGCTTATGACCTCAGGATGTCATTCCTTTTCCCTGAGCCCCCGTTTTCTCTGGTGGAAGAGTGAAATAAAATTATTTAGGCTGTCCATACCACGCGGCTTTCTCCGCAGACTGGACAGGCCAGTGGCTGTGAGAGCACCTTGTACCAGTCAGTTCTTGCTGTGTAACAGGCAGCCACAAAGATCTCTGTGATTTTGTCCACATTTCCACAGGGAAGCTGGGGCTGCCTGGGCTGGGCTGGCCACTCGGCCTCAGTTTGTGGGTTTGCCCCCACTGTGGTCCGTGCCACCAAGCTGGCTGGTCCATTCCCTCTGTGTTTACTTCTGATGGAGTGGCAGCGAGGGCACAGGTGCCAGATGCACAGCCGCATGTCAAGCCCATGCTTGCACAGGGTCTGTCCACATCCCAAGACACTGACAGGGAGTGGGAAATGGGGGGGTCATCTGGGGTCACACATCCCCCATGTGTGGACAGGTGTCCCCAGGCAGTACATTTCACATCCTCCATGTGTGGACAGGTGTCCCCACGCAGCACACGGACTCTGTCTGACTCCGCAGCATGGCCCCATGCAAGGTCGGCCTGGTGGCAGTCCCTCTACCACAAAGTTTTAATTTCTGCCATTTATGTGAACATAAAGAACTCACTAAAATTTAATTTGGTAAATTCCAGTCTTTGTAAGCAGTGAATTCAACGGAGACACGGTCAGCCAGTCGGCAGCCAGCCCCCCAGAGAACAGCGATCGCTCCGCATCGCAGGCTGCTTTAAATTCCCATTCCCTCGTTACCGTGTCAAGGACAGTCATTACGTGAGTGACGGCAACATTCCCCATCTAGAAAAATAAAACATAACCTTGTGTGGGGGATTAGCATTCTCTGCCGGCTGTCAAATGGGGAAACTGTAGAAGCACGATTTCTGAATTCCGTGGTCAGATGAGGAGTTAGCCACGTTGACGGAAACAATGATCAACCCAGCCCAGAGCAGTGCCTCCCAGCACACCTACCCCTGTGTCTCGTGGGTCCCCTCGGAGGCTTCTGCCAGAACTGGGGAACCAGGCCAGGCCCCACATGCTCTGGGGCCAGGCAGGGGTGAGGGTGACACACCAAGACCTGGGTCCTGCACACCTCCCCGTGTGGACCAGAGCTCTGGGGACTTCCTACGAGTTGATGACGACAGAGTCTGTGCACACCTGGTGACCAGCACGGCCAAGGAAGTAGGTGACCTCGAAGGTCCATGAAAGCCTGTGCCTCGTCATCTGCATTGGACTGATTTGCTTCTGCTGGGTCTGGGGAAGCAGAGCTGGGTCCCTCAGGTCAAGGAGAGAGGATGAGGTGGACCCTGGAGACCCCAAGACCGAGGTCGCTACAGACAAGGCAGGTGAAAGGGGACCGTCTCATACAGTGCTTGGTACAGCAGTGTGTTCACAGGCACGGGGTGGGGGGTGGTTCAGGGAAGCCTCCCTGGAGGTGAGTGGCTGGAGAGCCAGAGAGCTTGGGGCAGACCCAGGAGGTGGGGGCCCAGAGCCATGCATGTGGTGTGCGCAATCAGAGTCTGGGCTCTGGCCAGTGGAGGAAGGGCTGAGGGCAGCGAGAGAGCAGGACAGACAGAGAAACCAGCTGGTCAGCAAGAGCACGGCATCCACGGTAGAGGGGTCAGGGCTGGGGGGAGTGGACACGGCCAGCGGTGGGGGCTGTGCAAGTCTGACGATTGGAGGTGTGCGGCTCCAGAAGTTTGGGCCCCTTCCACACCCCTCCATCCAGTCCCATTAATCCAGCCTAGGACTGCGTTTCCTTGACTATAGATCTCTCCGGGCCTATGAGCGTGTGTGTGAGGACTGGACGGGTCAGGACACCAGCACAACCCCTAACCCCGACGTGCCCCACACTTGTCGGGCAGCAGATGTGGTGCTGTGGAGTCCCCGCGTTGGAGGGCGATGGGCAGGTTCTGAGGTCCAGGGCTGAGTCGGGCCTTGAACCTGCCATCCACCTGGTATGAATTTCACTCCTCAACACAGGGGTCCTCGGCATGGGCCCAGCAGAAGTCCCACAGGGGACTGACTTTCCTGGGACATATTCGAGTCAAGACGTCCACATTCTCCTCCCTCCTACAAGGCGCCATCAGACGGGGGTTGACAAGCGACCTGCAGCCTGTCCCAGCCCCACTCGGACGGTGGTCACCTCCACCAGACCCTTGTGCCCACTCCGGCATCTCTGCTCAGGTGACACGTCACGGCTAACACCAGTAACATCGAATATGCACCCTTCCCCCGACCCCAGCCCTAAGCTGCAAACTGGTGCACTCACCGACCTGCTGGACATCGCTCCGTGGGTGAGGCCCTCCCACTAAACAGACCCACGTGGGCGGCTGGAGCCCACTCCTGTTCTCTGCCCATGTTCCACACCCGCAGTCCTGGCCATGCTACAGGCAGCTCGTGGCCCCTCAGTGCCCACATGGCAGCCTCCAACCAGGACTGCTGTGGGCCTGACTGGCTAAGACGGGGTCACACGGGAGCGGGGCAGGTCCTAAGCTGGTCCGACTGACATCCTTACAAGGAGAAATTTGAACAGAGGAATCCACACATGGAGAGCACAAAGGCAGAGACATGGGTGAGCCTCTGCAAGCCAAGGAGCACCAGAAACTGCTGGTGACCACAGTCACAGGGGTGAGGCCTGGGCCACTCTCTCCTCCCAGCTTCAGCCAGAGCCAGTCCCGCCACCCTGACCCTCCAAAACTGGGACGCGAGCTAGTTCTGCTGCTCACACCCCTGTGTTCAGACGCACCAAGTTGGTCATCATGGGGAGGGAGTTACAAATACTGACAGAGAGAAAACCCAAATCTGAACCAGGTGTACCGATGTGAACTCAGGGCTTCCGGTGTCTGGAGACGAATGCAGAATTATCAGCGTGTGTGCGTAACAGGGACTGATGGTATGTTCGGATATGCACCATACGGTCATACATACAATATATGTAAGCTACACGCAGAAAGCAACAACATGTAATGTAGCATAACACAGTATCTCACAGACATCTCAGCTCTGTCCTTTCAGTGAGCCGGAAAGCAGGGGCGCCCCAACAGCACTGAGCATGTCTAGCATCTGTGTCTGGGCTTCTACGTACCACTTCCCACTGAAAGAAGAAAGGGCTCCTCAGAGAAGGGACTAATTCCAGACCTGGGGAGGTCGAGGTGAACCCGAAGCAAGGAGGTGTTCACAGAAGGATGGGGACAGAGCCAGGACAGGTCAAGGGACACAGAGAGCTCCCACTGGCCAAATACGAGATGACAGGACTATGAAATCAAATGGTGGTAGCAATGGTTAGAACCTGCTGAGTAAAACAGGAAACCGTGAGTCCACATAGATGTGCACATACAAATTAACTGAAAATGTGACGAGGAGTAAAATATTGACACAACGCGAAGCATGGTCTCAGTGCAGAGGCGTGACAGATGTCATCCTGATGAGGGGACTGGAGCCATTGCCTCCAGCAACAGGACATTTGGGAACAGGTCCCCTATTCCTTCAGAGGACACATCGACACACCTTTCTCTTGAGGAGCCCCACACGGACCCAGACTCCTGTCCCATAGCCTTCTGCAACCTCAGGGTAAAGCCGAGGGCCTCTCTAGCCCGAGGGAGTCCCGGGGACGGGAGAACTCAGGGCAGCACGTGGTCCTAGGGTAACACACATCATCAGCACAGCTGGAGGGCGTGGGCTCTGGGATCAGACACACCATGGCTACCCCCTGGGTCGGGGGCTGTGTCCTGGTTGTGTGGGACAATGTCCTTGTTTACAGAAACACACACTGAAGTCCCATTTTGCAAATAACTTTGGGGCACGAAGGAGCTCCCAAAGTCGGCCAGAGGGCCCCAGCCCGGAAACCACTTCTCTCCGTGCAGTCTTCCCAGTCCAGGCCGACCTCCCCTTCCCAGAGGCCATGGTGCTGGTGACTCATGACGTCTAGATGCTGCTGAGGGCTGGCCCACCCTGCGCCCCTCCTGTGGGTGCTCACAGGTGCAAGCAAATGAGACTGACGCTAACCTGGGAGCCTCTGACACTCGCGGGAACAGAAGGGGTTGGAGCCTGCAGTTTTCAACCTCGCAAGGGAAGGAATGCCCAGACGGATGGGAACCTCCACGAGTGGGGGATCTTTGGTCATATGTGCTGATGTCTGAATGGTAATGAGTGGCCACGGAGCTGATTGTGCCCAGCGCGGCAATTAGATTAGAGCACACCGTGGGGAAGACGTCCTCACCCTGCGGGCCGACGGGGGTTCGAGGCTCGGCTCCCTGTGCTTCTGAAATGAAGACGCCTCCGCGTCCAGGAGGAAAATGCCCGCACGTTCGGCCAGCTGTGCGTCAGAGTCAGCGTCTCAGGGCATCTTCTGTGCCGATCCGCGATCGACCGCACGTGCACATCTCTGTCTGACCAGGCTTCCGATGCCGGCTGTCAGCCACCCCCTTTTTCGCCCCTCTGTGCCCCGGGATCTCAGGACGGCCTGAAGGCAGAAGGGAGCCTGACATGAGGCCCGTCCTTCAGGGTCCTGGTGTGCCCCGTACGCTAGCTCAGTGAAGAACACGGGAGGGCGTCAGCTCTCACTAGGCCCCGAGATTCCTGACAGTTTCCCGACTCCTGCCCGACTCGCTCCTCTGGTGCCTCAGCAACCCCCCTGCACTGCCCTCCAGCAAGCATGTCGGGCTCTGGCTGCAGCACGACGTGTGAGTTCTCCACACACCCTGCTGCACTATGCAGGACGGGGACTTCACGCCAGCGGCCTCTTCCCTTTGCACAACTGCCACCGATGATGAAGTCCTTGAGACTGCTCTCGGGTCACCTCCACCAGGAAGCGCTCCCTGGTTACTCAGGAGTCACCCTGAAGATTCTCACACTCTCTATGTCAAAGGAGTCCTCAGCCCCACTGCATGTGCCCACAGGGGCCCGCGCTCCCCTCTGTCATAACATGAACCACTCTTGGTGCTCACCTTCTCCACCAGACTTTGATCCTCTCCATGCTGTGGACTCTGTCAGCAGGGACTTGACCATCTGAGAAAAGCTTTCCTCTTGGGTGGGGCAGTCGCAAGGTCTGGTGTGGACCAGAGCTGGGGACTCACAAGGCCTTGTGACTCTGCTAAGTTGGGAACTCCTCACCCGGCCACCAGCAGCCATGTCCAAGACTGCCTGTCTCCCTCTGGCCCCCTCTTCCGGTCCTGAGCTCGGCTGGAATAGGGCAGCTCCTCACAGACGGGCTCTCACATTCTCCAGCAGGCGCCGAGTGCCAGCCACTCTTCCCAGGGATACCATGAGCGTCCCTGTGCCAGGACAGAGCAGGCGAGGATCCCACGTGACATGCACCCCGTCCTCAGGGAAGGGTCAGAGCAGTGGGGGATGGGCCGTGAGGCAAACCGCCAGAGTGCGACCTGTTCGCACTCGGGTCGAGCAGAGCGCTGGGGGACACGGTGTGAGACGGCCTGGCCCCGCCTGGAGGAGCAGGGGTTGGCTCTGGCCGGGAGCATCAGGCTGTTCCAAGCAGCGCACACGTGGGTGGCTCCACACTGCACAGCGCTTGGGGGCCCGACCAGCCCTCCGAGCAGCACCCGGGCCGCAGGGATGAGGGGTGTGCAGAAGAGGTCGGCCCCGGAAGAAAGGCGTCTTCACCGCCAGGACGAGGGACCTAGAATTCGCCCTGCATGTGACGGGGCCAGGACATCCCCACGCTTCAAAGAGACACCACCTTCTTGGGACCTGAGCCGGCGCCCCAGCAGTTGGCGACTTGCTGGTTCTGAGCTCCTCCTGCGACAGGAAGGACAGACAACCAGAAAGGCCCAGGAGGCTGGAGGCCGGGGGCAGTGGTCCTTCTGACGGGGATGTCCTCTTCTGGCCGTGACGGATCCTCTGCAGCCCTCCAAGCAGGAGCTCATCAAAGCGCAGACGGAGTGACAGGGCTGCGGATGCCTCCTGGACCCCGGGAGCATGCTCAGATCTGGGCGAGATGGCGCAGAGTCAGAGAGAACACGGCCTCACTGGCCCTAGGATGTGGCCTGTCAGAGGCGAGGGGCTTCCATGGAAGCCGCGGTCCCCACATCCAAACCATCTGAACGGCGACCAGGGCGTGCGGTCGGGACACAGGCCTTGAGCACGGAGGGAGGGAGGAAGGCATCAGATGCTGCCAGGCCTCTCCCCCAGCACTGTGAGCGCCATCCCCAGGACCCACCCGAGAGCCCCAGGCCAGGGCAAGCTCCTTCCCTGGACGTCAAGGCCCAGGCCCAGCCCTGGGAAAGCAGGACGGAGAGGAAGACCACGTTCTTGGTGCTGGACCATGTCCAGGTCCTGTCGGCCTGCTGGTCATCCCCTCAGGAGCAAGGGGCAAGAAGGAGCAGAAGACAGAGTTCTCGTCCCCAGGGACTCTCAGTCCACAGAGCAAGAAAGGCCTATAGGAGCGCCCCCAGCCCGTGGCTCCAAAGCCACTGGAATGTCACAGTGTCCAGCCCCTCCCTGGTTCTCCTGCATGAGTGGGAGACACAGCTCCTCCGAGAGACCCTTGTGTCCACAGCGATGCTCCCTCCCCCGTGATCTGAGGCGACGCTCTCTTCTCTGTGTTCCTCCACACCTGTCTAAGCTGGGCCTGCAGCCCGACCTGTGTAAGGATCAGCTTTTTTTCTCAAAACAAAGAGTTCCCTGAGGCTGGTGGCTTTGGTAAGCCCCAGGCATGGCCTGCAGCAGGTACATGGTCCCAAGCCCTGAGCTGCGGAGCCACGTGCCATCAGGCCCCCGCAGGAGCTCACACGGTGGGTGCCCCACCTGCCCTAGATCCTTCCGTGCTGCTCCCCGAGATGCAGGGCCTCGGCACCTGGACAAGCAGAGATCACCGACAGTCTGGGACCAACGGAGTACCCTCTTGTCTCAGGGAAGTAGGTCCTTGGTGGCTGGTCACCCACCGTGGCCAAACCATGGGGACACCCCCTCCCTGAGCAAGGCTGACACACCCTCCACCCCCGCACTGGCTGGGACGGAGCTCCTGAAGCTGGGCCTCCAGCACTGGCGGGTGACCAGCATGGAAGGGCTCCGGCGGGGGGGGGGGGGCGGGATCCAGGCACAGGCAGCCCCCGAGAACCGTTCCCCCAGACTCATGGAAACTGTCCACGTGGGGGAGAACCCCATCAGGCTGGCCCGTGACAGTCCGCCAACCAAGGAAGGCAGGCGTCTGTTGAAGCTTGTCTGCTCCTCACTCCAGAAAACTGAAACTGGGAGCGCACAGTGGAAAGATATTTCTGAACATGCAGAGCGGATGGTGGCGTCTGCATGAAAACTTTGCTCAAAGACTTTACAAGTTCCATCGTGTGCCAAAACATACACTTGACTTTTTTCTTCTTCAGCTGTTTTTGTTCTTTAACTTGATTGATTTGATTGCCTAAAACTGTATGAGCCCATCTTCCAGGCGCCAAGAAAGCCACTGTGCGTGTGTGGCCTGAAGCTTCCGGGCCACCGCCACCCCTGTCACCCCGAGGTCACAGTCCACACCGAGACCCACCGCTCACAGCCCATCTCCCTCCTGAACTAGAGGCGGGGTGTCATGCCTCCAGTGGGTTTCCCGCGGCCACCGGGACAAGTCACCACATACTCTCTTGCAGCTCTGGAGCCACGAGGTCTGAATTTGGGGCCGCACTCCTTCTGGAGGACCTGGGCAAGTGCGTTCTCTTGTCTCCACGGAATCCAGACGCACCTGTGCCCTGGGCCCCAGGGCCCTCCTCCACCTCCAGCAGCAGTGGCGAACCTCCACCTGCTTCCCTCGCTCCCAGTGTCTCTTCCACACATGCACATGTGCGCACACACACACCTCTGCCCCCCCTTGTCTCACCTCATCCGACGCAGACCCACCTGCCTCCACATAAGAGGCTCCTCCTCTGACCTGGGGCACGTCCCAACAGTCCAGGATCACCCCCACCCCCAGTGAGAACCTTGAATCAGTCGCATTGGCAAAGCCCCTCCTGCAAGGTGAGGTCACACATTCCCAGGTTGGGGGCAGCGGGATATGGCATCTTCTGGAGCCCAGGACCCCATCTGGCCCAGCTCCTCAGGTGCAGCTTCTACAGCCCCTTGGGCCTCGGGCTGATCCCCTGGGACAGAAGCCCATCTGCGTGGCTCCGAGCAGTGTGCCACCCTGGCTGCCCGGCCCTCAGTCTCCCATGTGTGCGGGATGGGGGCAGGGGGGCAGTGGGCTTCCAGTTCTGCCGTCCTGCTGCAAGACCGCTAGGCACACAGGCTGACCAGGGAGGGCCCGGCCAGCCGCTTGCAGGCCAGCGGTGAGGAGGACTGTGTCCAGAGAGAAGCCGCTCACCCAGGATCCAGTCGTGGGACAATGAAGAAGTCCGTCTGCTTACGTGTTCTAATTGAATCAGCACAGATTTAGCTCAGGTGTGACGTTCAGAACACGACACATAAAAACTTCCACTAGTACTGCTCTACGGGGCCTCCCAGAGGAAAGATGCCCTCGGGGGTCCCAGAAAGGGCCACCTGGCTGGGGCTGTTAGCCGGAAGCCAGGAAGGGCTGGCAGGAAGCATGTGACGAAGGGTCTACCACAGGCCAAAGGATGCCGCCTTCCCACCTGAACGTCCCGAAGCACAGGACAGGGTGTAGGGATGGTGACCAAGCCGGCCACGGGTCTGAGGCTCAGTTTTCTCGGCTCCAAGATGCATGCGCCCCTCAGCATGGCTCTGAGACGGGTTAGAGGAACACCTCTCGCGCTGCTCAGCCAGCAACAACCTCCAGCGACAAGTGTCCCCTAGACCTCCTGACCTCTGTCTGAACTGCCTTTGCCCAACCCTGAAAACACTCTTCCCGGTTCCCACTCTGCTAGCAAGGAAAAAGTTCTCCTAATAAAAGCTCCTCACTAATAACAAGAATCCCGTGTTGTGGAAATCTGGCACGCATTCTTCAACAATAAAAATGAAAACAGGATGTCTGTTCTGCGGCACTTATCAGCCCTGCGAAGGAGACATGATGGACCCTGACTCTGTTTTACAGCTGCCCTGGGGAATGGAGATGCTGTCAATGTGAGCGTGAAGGAGCTGTGGGGACAGAAGTTAGAGACGGAGACCATGAGAGTCTAATAGATGTTATTTTTGGAATTGGATTTGGGGGCAGAGGCTAGAACCGTCACTGCTGGGGCTGTGAAGGTCACACCTGCACTAGGACACCCGGGGCCCCAGTGTCAGAAGCTGCAGCTTCCAAGGGCCAGGACCTCCCCGTCCCTGGGATGGAGGATTTCCTCTGAGCACACCTCCATCCTCACACGAGGGTCCATGTCCACACGGGACAGACGAGAAAGGCTGCTGCAGAGAGGGGCAAGTGGGACTGGGAACAGAGATTTAACCCGTCGGCCAAATGTGGCACGCAGCCACCGGGTAAGCCCACGAGTGATGCCAGGAAGGTCCCGGCAGACGTCCTGGCAGAGAGGGTTGGAGAGACCGCCTCCCCTGGGGACACAGGGCGTGGGCAGGAGGCCAGAGTCGTCTGTTTACCGGACTTCCAACTCCTGAGGGCTGGCTCCGTTCTGTCCTGTCCATCCCTCTACGTCCCACTTGGAAGAGCGCACCCAGCAGACAGCAGGTCCTCGGAACATGCTAGTTGGCTGAAGGAACGATGAATGAATGAGTTCCCATGCACAGGGCATTGAACCAGTTCAAGGCTGAGTCCTTGGGAGTCCAGTGCACTCTGGTGGGGGATCACCCGAGGCAGGCCACCTGGGGGACCCCCCCAACAAGCTGCCCTCCATGCAGACTCCTCTGGCTCCTCTGGGCCTCCTTTACTCAGCCCTGTCTGATGGCTGGCTGGCCTCAGGGTGAGCCCCACCCCAAAGCAGGGGCTCCTGGGGTTCCCCAGATGGCTCCCACCCAGCCCCACAGCCTATCAGCGACCAGGCCCTCCTCATTCCACCTTCCATCCCCCTTCTGCCTTACAGATAGCTCCCCATGTCTTGGCTGACACTGTGTCCTGCCCCATGTCCTGCACCTCCAGCTGGCAGGCCCCACCCGGCTCTGCTGCACTAACAAGCAGGTCCCATTTCAGAGCCTGGCGGCACCATAACCATCACCACCACCATCACCCAAGGCAACCACAGCACGGCCACTCTCCTGCCACAGGGCCCAGCATCCAGGGAGGGGGAAGTCCCGTCTGGGACATAGCATTTTCATGGCAGAAACAGAAGCCAAGCCAGTGGTGGACGAACTCAGTGCCTCCAGGATGGTTCTATAGCCGGTCCCCAAATGTGTGATGCCCCTCCCTCCGTGAGAGGGGGTTAATGGCCCGTCTGAGGGTGAGCAGGACTGCTGGCCCGCTGCAGCCAGAAAACATCTGCCTGTGCTTCCTGGAACCCCTGGGCTATGGCAGCAGGCCCCCAGGTGGCATGCTGGCCTCCAACTGCACCCAGGGGGCTCTGTCTCCACCATCTGGGTGACTCGGACATCCATCATGGGAGAACAGGGTGCAGGGCATTGCCTGAACCCTACACCAGCAACGGGTGCAGAAATGTGTGCAGAGAGTGGGACAGCAGGCCTGCGGCAAGGGCTGGGACATACAGCTCACCCCCCAGCAGACCACAGCCTGGGACTGGAAGACTGGGATCTAAGCAGTGCCCGTGTCCCCAGCAGAGGGAGGCTCCCCAACGACCCTGCCAGTGTCCCGTCACAACACCCCTTCCCCTGCCTCTCACTTTGGGACACACTGTCAACCTGCCAGGTCACTCACGGAGACTCAACACCAACCCAAGTCGATGGCACCACCCTTTCCCTCTAAAACCTGCTGTGGCTCCCGGCTCCAGTTGTTGCTGCCACTCCAGCATCTGGGGGCTAGCCGAACCACAGGGTCATGTCATTTCCTGTGAGTGTGGGTTGACAGGGTGGGACACATTCGCAGAAGCCCTCTGCTGGGTGGCAGGGGTTGGGAGCGCTCACACGTGCTGGGCAGAGGACCGGCAGAAGTGGCTTGCGGTTTGTCCTCCCCAGGGGCCTCTCTTTGCAGGTGGCCCCTCCCCCCGGTGACATGGTGGGGAAGTGGGAACATGGGACGGCCTCTCAGAGGCCAGCCCTGAAAAACCTGGCATTGCTTCTGGCACATTCTGTGCATCTGAGAAGACTGCAGGGCAGCCGAGTGCTACAGGAGGGGATAAGATCCATCCTCGGGTGGGAAGAGCACTGCGTGCCTTCATGGAGGGGGCTCACTGGGTCCATGCTGGGACGCCGTGTCCCATCACAGGATGAGAACAGGGCGCTCGCTACAAAGACACGTTGGGTCATCTCGGGAGGGTCTGCATGGGGTGATCCCAGAGTCACACACTCCAGAGGTCTGCCCAGGGAGATGGGATGGTGAGACGAGGTCCCTCGGGGCTGTCCAGAGCTCTGGGGAGCTTCCCTCTCCCCACCCCCCCGGGGAAAGGGGTTTCCTCCCTCTCATAAGCCCAAGGCAGACTTCCAGGCCAACATGGACGGAGTGGTCTACACCACGTGGGCTGCAGCATGGGCACCCTGCTGACAGCACAAGAGCCTCCCAGGACCACTAAATGGTGAGCAGGAACGTCTGCTGGTCAGAGGCCAGCTCGGGGGTGGGGGAGGGGATCCCATCAGAGTCTGAAGAGTGCACAGCAGGAAGCCAGGGCTGAGGGGCACCTGGGTAGGAAGTACTACCCACCCATGCCAGGGTGCTGCCATCAGCATCCCTGAGAACCCCCAAGGTGTCCCAGGGAGACAGGACAAGCCTGGATGCAGTCCATCCTGACCCCAGCCCCGGGGCTGCCCTCCCTCAGCTCCCGCATGGTGGAGAGGGGGTGTCCTTGGTCCCTGTGGCCCACATGACTGTCGCAGCCCCTGGGACCCCTGGCTGGAAGGGGGCTGGAAACGGGGTCATTTGGAGCAGTGCACGAGGTTACAACCAAACGACACGGAGCACCCACTCTTAGGTGTAAGGGCCTACTTAGCCAGAGGGAGCCATTTTGTTGTTTATGCAGTAATAAACTTAGATTGACCCTATGCAGTAAACTTAGGTTGACCCTGCCCCTCCCAGAGGAACTTACTTGCAAAACCCAGATACAAGGGCGGGTCAGGCCAGGTGGAGACATCCAATCAGTGGGGCACACATATATCTACTAGGGTAAATTGAAATTCAGCTGACCACCTGTGTTGCTGACCTAGCATGACTGTGCAGTTTTCTTGGTGTGTTGCAATCTCATTGGCCACCCGTGTATAGCCAGGCTCAACCACCTCTATAAAAGTTAGTCTGTGAGGCTGGGAGGGGTCACCTCTTTGTAAGAGATGGCCCTGACCAGTCAGTTTGATTCTTGATGCTTAGCATTAAATAAAGCTTTGCTTGACCTTCGCTTTGTATCTGTCTTGTTCCTTTGATTACAGACCCAACATTGGGGGCTCGTCTGGGATCAAACAACGAGAACTGAGCCAGTATCAGAATTTCTGGGAAAAGCCTCCCGAGGTAAGATCTCGGGATCCTGTCTGTTTGTCTGAGTGTGGAGCTCCAGGGTATAGCCCACCAGGGAGAAGTTAGATGCAGCCATGCTCCCCAGGGCTGGAGAGGATGCAGGGACGCCCCATCCCTCCACTGCCAGATCGCCAGGGGGCTCGAGTCCCCCTAGACAACCAGGGGGGTTGAGTCCCCCTGGGTGGTCTGGGCACCAGCCGGGGTGTTCAAGTCCCCCTGGGCAGTCACAGGGAGTTCGAGTCCCCCTAGGCGGTCAGGGGGTTTGAGTCCCACTAGGCAGTCACCGGGGGTTCAAGTCCCCCTGGGTGGCGGGGGTTTGAGTCCCCCTAGGCAGTCACCTGGGGTTTGAGTCCCCCTAGGCAGTCAGGCAGTCAGGGGGTTCAAGTATCCCTAAGAGGTCAGGGGAACTTCTGGGGGGTTTGAGTCCCCCTTGGTGGTCAGGGACCTGCCAGGGGTTTCGAGTCCCCCTAGGCGGTCACCAGGGACCGAGATAATCCCCACTGGCAGCAGGTTCTGGGTAAAGGCCGCTGGGTCTGCGGTTTTCCTTGCCTTGTCTTTTTGTTGTCTGTTGTGTTTGAAGGGATGGGGCAGAGAGTCCCCCCGGGGACTCTGACTTTCATCCCTCCGTTCCTCCTAATAGATGTGGGGCTTCTCCCTTGCTCATTTCTTGTGTTAATGGCTATAACTGGAGCCAACTGTGGTTAGTCAAACTCACGACAGAGACTTTAAGGAATAGTCCCAAGCAGGTGCTGAAACTCCCTTTGTTTTGGGGAAGTTCCTGTCTTCTCTGGCCCAACGTGGACTGCCTAGCCCCTCCCCCTTGCTGGCGGGAAAGCATGGCGTCTAAAGTGGAGTGGGCAAAGGTGGAATGTGAAATCTGTTAGCAAAGAGATGACTAAAACTGATGGTTAATTGTCTGTCTCAGGGTTTTAATGGGTAATTGTTAAAGTAGCTCTCAAAGTCTTTGGTAACCTGAAACTTTAAAGTTTTGCTTGGATGACAAATGGAATTATATTTGTTGTACATCTAGGTCTTAACCAAATGGGATAAAATGCTAGAGCATTGGTTGCTAGAACTGGGTTTGTGCTTTTGAAATCTGCTGGTAAACATGTTTTGTGCTTAATTGATTTATAAATTTACCTTCTAAGAATTCTCTTGTAAAATGAATTCTGCCTTAAAGAAAATTCATATGGGAGACTTTCAGGACAAATACAAGTCTTTGATATGTTAAAATATTAAAACTGAAATGGGTAAGAATGTCCAGAAGTAAAAGCTGCTTTCGGACTAAACGATAATTAGTAACATGGGACTAGATAAACTGAAAGATTGTAAAGTTGTGTCTCTTAATGTTTTGTCTTATTTTAATCATTACTGGTTCTGTAATGTTTGCTCTTCCAGACTAGGGAAACTTTTTCTTAAGTTATCTGTAACTTACAGAGATGTAAAAGTACTCATTTGTAAACAAATCAAGGCATTCAACTTTTCTCTCTATCTGAACCCTCTGAAACCAAAAGGTCTCAGCAAGTCAAATAAATTAGTCCTGATTTGGCTATCTCTGGAAATGAGGGTTATTTTAGAGAGAAAAATTATGTTTTAAATAACACACCTTTATGGATGTTAAATTCTAGATTTGGTTGTCTTTAAATGTTTGTTTACCTAAGCTAGACAACTTGAGGTAAACTTCAGGGAAGCTGCACGATAGCTCATTTAAACGATCTTGCCTTTGCCAGCCAGTCAGCCCCAGATATAGGGAGGGAACTTCAGAAAGTTGAAGGATTTCAAGAGAATAATCTGAGTTAGTGGGAATAGCAGAAAAGATGTTTAACAACAGTGATGCACAAGAGGATGAAAAATAGACAAAAAAACTGGTTAAGGTTTTGGCATTACATGAGGCAGGGAGGAGCCAGGGGAAAGAGGTCAATGGAAAAGGAAAAGCAGGTAGGGGATGGTAAATGGAAGGAAAAGCCTAAGCACAGAGAAGGCAGGGAAGACTTATATTCAGATCGGTGCGCTTACTATAAAGAAAAAAGGACATTGGGCCAGGGAGTACCCCAAATGGAAGACAGCAATGCTGGCCACCAGAGACTGAAGGGGCCATAGTTCAGAGCCCCTCCCCAAACCTCAGGTAAAAATTGAAGTGGAGGGGAAGTCAATTGATTTTTTAGTGGACACGGGAGCCCAATTTTCATCATTACTTAAACCGATGGGAAAACTATCTAGAGAGGAAGTCTTGCTACAAGGGGCAAATGGCACAGAAAGACATAAATGGACAAATAAACGGGTTGAGGATATCCACCCAATTGGGCCTAACCCCTGTACCCTACTTTCCCACCTGGGCCCCCAAAGAACTGGTTATACCATCTTAGATCTCAAAGATGCATTTTTCTGCATATCTTTAGCAAGGGAGTCTCAACCCCTCTTTGCTTTTGAGTGGTCTGACCCACAGGAAGAATTCCAAGGCCAGCTCACCTGGACAAGACTTCCCCAAGGATTCAAGAATTCACCCACTATCTTTGACGAGGCCCTACATGAGGATTTGTGTGAGTACAGAACCTCCAACCTGGGAGTCACTCTGTTACAGTATGTTGATGACTTGCTAATAGCCACTGAGGACTAGGAGTCATGTTTTGGGGGGATGAGAGCTCTCTTACAGACTCTGCAGCAAAAAAGGTATTGGGTGTCAGCAAAGAAAGCCCAGCTCTGTCAGAGCCATGCCACTTATTTAGGCTTTGATCTCCACGAGGGAGTTTCTTGGGATGGTGGGCTACTGTAGGCTGTGGATACAGTGGTTGCAGAGATTGCCCGACCTCTCTATGAACTGGCAAAAGGGGGACTCACTATGGTAGAGTGGACAGCTGAGGCAGAAGGAGCATTTTGGGAGTTACAAACAGCCTAACTGAATGCCCCAGCATTGGTCATCCCAGATGACAGGGGTGTCCAAATGAGTTTTGATTCAGATTTGGGCTTTGGCAAAGGCTAGTAGCCTATATTAGGAAGAAACTAGATCCAGTAGCGGCTGGGTTCCCTCCTTGCCTCTGCATAATTGCCGCCATGGCCCTCCTGGTCAAGGATGCAAGTAAATTGACTTTGGGTCAAAATCTCATTTTGACCACCACCCACACTATCAAGGGCCTTCTCTGGACTCCACCAGACTGATGGATGATAAACACCCGAGTGACGGGGTATCAGGCCCTCCTACTCAACAAACCAAGAGTGACATTCCAGCCCCCAGCGGTGCTAAATCCAGCCAAGCTGCTGCCAGAAGAGCTGGCTTACTACCCACACGACTGCGGGGAGGTCCTAACCCAAGTCGCAGGAATAAGGCGGGATCTCAGAGACACTCTCCTCCCAGATGCAGAGATGACTCTGTTCACAGATGGGAGTAGCTACATGGTCAGTTGAAAGAGGTATGTGGGGGCTGTGGTGGTTTCCCCTGAGCAGGAACTCTGGATGGCAGCCCTGCCACACAGAACCTCGGTGCAAAAAGTGGAGCTGATTGCACTCATCAAGGCACTGCAGATGGCCAAAGGTAAAACCGCCAACATCTATACAGACAGCAGGTATGCCTTTGCTACTCTCCATATACATGGGGCTATTTATAAAGAAAGGGGCCTATTAACAGCAGAAGGAAAAGGAATTAAAAACAGAGGAGAAATATTTGCTCTCCTCCAGGCTATTTGGGACACAAAAGAGGTGGCTGTTATGCATTTCCCAGGACACCAAAAGGGGACTGATCTGATTTCAAAAGGAAACCAATTAGCAGATCAAGCCGCAAAGCAAGCAGCCCAAGAAACAGTGCAAGAACTGGTTACACTCTTGGCTCCAGCCCTACCAGAAAAACCAGACTATTCAGAGGAAGATTTAAAGTATTTACAAAAATGGGCTAAAATGGACTATGAAGGGGACTGGGCTAAGACTAAAACAGGAAAGTTAGTTCTTCCTCAAAGACTAAGTAAGAAGTTAGTAGACTAGATACATCAGGGTACTCATTTGGGGACACGAAAACTCAAGGATCTTACAGGCAAGCAGTTCCAGGTTTCTAAATTAGGGCCTATGGTTCAGGATGTAGTTGATAGATGTGCTCAATGCCAGGCAGTTAATGCGGGAGGAACTAGAATGAGAAGAGGGAAAAGAGAAAGAGGTAAGGAACCAGAAATTTATTGGGAAGTAGATTTTACAGAGATGAAACAGGGAAAGTATGGACACAAGTATATATTAGTTTTTGTAGATACCTTTTCAGGCTGGGTAGAGGATTTTTCCACCAAACATGAGACAGCAGGAGTGGTAGCCAAAAAGCTATTAGAAGAAATAATTCCTAGGTTTGGGCTGCTTCTCGCGATCCGGTCAGACAACGGCCCTGCATTTGTGAGTTCAGTCTCACAGACGTTGGCCAAGGCTGTGGGCACTAATTGGAAACTACATTGTGCCTACCGGCCCCAGAGTTCCCAGCAAGTAGAGAGAATGAACCGGACTCTTAAAGAAACCTTGACAAAACTAATTCTGGAGACTGGCAATGGTTGGGTGGATCTCCTTCTTTTCACCCTCCTCAGGGCATGGTGTACACCCTACTTAAACAAGGTGACCTTTGAAATAATGTTCAGGAGACACTCCCCCACCCCGCTCTGCCCTCAGCTACAAGAGGTTGCTCTAGCAGAAATGACTGATCAGTCTGTACTCCAGTCACTGCAGGCATTACCGTCTGTCTAGCCCATGCAGGGATCTGAACTGCTCACACTGAGAAGAAGACAGAGGTGGAGTCACATCCTTACCAACCCGGGGACTTGATTTGGATATGTCACCACCAAGTGGGAAACTTGGAGCCTCACTGGAAGGGACCATTTACCATCATCCTGAGTACCCCCATGGCAATAAAAGTAGAAGGCATCAAGGCCTGGATTCACGTGGGTCACATCAAACAAGCCGAGGATGAGGACGTCCCCCAGAGATGGAAGCCGCAGCCCACGGACCTGACTGACCATGGACTAAAGCTAAGACTCAAAAGACTGAGTTCATTGTTGCTCCTGTTGTGAACTGTTTGTGTAAGAGCTTCTGAGTCACCTCATAAGACAAAAAAATACAGGTGGGAAATTAGACGAACGGAATTAGGAAAAATGGAAAAGATTATACAAAGCGGTGAATGGCTAACTCATCAGCCGACTGTGTATTAATGTTACTTTTTGGCCCGTGCATTACTAATGCCCTAATGTCATTTGTACAAAAGAAAATTAGAGCGATAAAAATGTTAGTCTTACATGCTCAGTATAACCCCTTATAGTAGGAGAACATAGAACTGGCTAAAAAGCCAAGGATTTGACTAATCTCCAAAGAAAAGGGGGGAATGTAAGGGCCTACTTAGCCAGAGGGAGCCATTTTGTTGTTTATGCAGTAATAAACTTAGATCGACCCTATGCAGTAAATTTGGGTTGACCCTGCCCCTCCCAGAGGAACTTACTTGCAAAGCCCAGATACAAGGGCGGGTCAGGCCAGGTGGAGACATCCAATCAGTGGGGTGTGCATATATATCTACTAGGGTAAATTAAAATTCAATTGGCCACCCGTGTTGCTGACCTAGCATGACTGTGCAGTTTTCTCGGTTTGTTGCAATCTCACTGGCCACCTGTGTGTGGCCAGGCTCAACCACCTCTATAAAAGTTAGTCTGTGAGGCTAACATCGGTCAGAAGACACAGATGTGACCTGTTCTCTTCAATGAATGCCTGCTACTCCGTCCAGGTACACCTCACGCTGTTGAACTGTGCTCCTCCTCGTTGGTGTTTTAGTTAGGATCGGCCAGAGAAACAGAGCCAACGGGATGTGTACAGAGATGGAAACTTATTTCCAGTGATGGGCTCATGGATGGTGAAGGCTGGCAAATGTGCACTGTGGCAAGTGAGGCTGCCGGTGGTAGGCCCAAGGGAGCATCTCAACTTCAGCCTGAATGCCGTCTGGGAGCAGAATCCCTCCTTCCTAGGAGGGCTTTCAACTGATGAGACAAGGCCCACCCACACCATGAAGAATAATCCCTCTTTCATAGTCCGCTGATTTAAGTCTTAGTCTCATCTCACACACACACAACCTCTGCAGAAACATCCAGAATCACGTCTGGCTGAGTACCTGGGTACTGAGCCCTAGCCAGGTTGACACAGAAGATTAACCATCGCAGCAGGCATTGTTAATTGGCAAATTCTAGACTGGAATATTTCCATCCACGTAATTTTCCTGAATCTTCCCAATAATGCCCGAGGTACACAGAACCGCCTATTGCACCATAGTGAAGCAATGCTCAGAATTCAGGTTTGCCTCACAACACGTTCTGAGCACTTCTGTGAGTTCAACATCAGCTGTGCTCTCAGGATGAACGCAGACAACGTGCCTGGCAGAGAATAAATGTCTGACAGAGACAGAGACCCCTCCTGTTCCCAGTGATGGTGGGGGCCTGGACAGCCCCTACTCTAAGTGAGTGAGCACTTCCACCACACGTGGGTGGGCACAGCCAGTGCGCAAACTATTTACAAACCACACCCGGTGCCCGCAAGCTGGGAGGCTCCTTAATTAAGCAGCAGCCTGGCCCACCACCTGGCAGCATGTTTCCATTTCCTGGCCTGAGCGACGGTGTTGCCACAGTTGGCGCTTTGCAGAGGAGATCTGAGAAACATTAGCGCTCTCCAAAGCCCACGCTCCAGACCCACAGGGAGCACACCTCGCCATCTGCCATGGGCCCCACACTGAGCATGCACCGACAGCCCCAGTGCAGGAGGAGCCGCGGACCGCATGTACACCGTGCTTCTGAGGGCAGAGGGGGAGGCCGCGGAGCTCTGTGCTGGGCGTGCTCTCTGCCCACACCCGAGCCAGGACCCCAGCCAGCTCTGGACAGCAGGACAGGGGCCTCATGGCACATTCCCCTGGTGCCACTCTGACCCTGCACTCCCTGCGCTGGACTCACTTCAGGGGCACGGGGTGTGCAGAAGCTGCTGCCATCTGCTCATGCTTGCTACATTCCAGACACCTGAGGCTGGAGGGTGACGCCGAGGACCTCAGACAGGGCACACTGCTCTGCTGTCTGCCACCCCCACTGCACACACACAGACACCCCTCCCTCCATTTAAGTGTGAGAACTGGCGTCACTGCAGGGACTGCTGATGTGGAGTTTCTCTCTGGGCTTCTAAGATGGAGACAAGGGTGTGAGCATAGAAAGGCGAGAAATGCAGGCAGCACTGACCCACCAGCCAGCCATCCTCACCCTGCTCCCTGTGGGAAGGCCCCCACTGCTCTGGAGAGGGCGGTGGAGGGAGCAGGTGATTCTGACCAGCGCAGCTGAGCGACCGCCTGCCCCGGGGCCTGGGGAGGGAGTGTTGAGGAGGAGGAAGGTCCCGGTTGGGAGCCGCAGGTGTGGGGAGGCCAGGTTCTCAGGGGTGTAGAGACAGGCATGCACAGCTCAGGGTCCCCAAGTCAGGGACTCGGGCCGAGAGTGGGCCAGCGGTCCCAGTAAGTGGACAGGTGAGGGGATGAAATCACTCACCGGGCACTTGGAGTCAGAAAATAAATCCAGCTGCAGACATCAGGAGCATCACACTCCCCCCAGTCAGCTCTGTGACCACTGAGATCCCATGCCCTCTACGCAAACGCCAAGTGCAGGGCTCTTTGAGACATTGGTCTCCGGAGCATGGCACACAGCCCTTGACCGCTGGCTGGGAAAGACAGCTGCCCACTTTAGCACTGTGGTAAGCGTGGGGCTGTCATGGCTGGGATTTCTGGGCTGGACCTGGTAGGGCCGCCTGTAGCACACACCCTTTCTTGTCACGGGAGGGATTACTTCCCCCAAGCCCTCTGTGGTATCAAAGTCTGGGCTCCCCCAGAAGTAGATTTCAAGATCAAGGTTTGAACACAGGTGTTTCCATGTTGGTTACTATCGGGAGCCCTGCGGGGAGTGGGAAGGGAAGGGGGTCGATGCCAGAGGCCTTCACCAGCAGGATGCTCTGAAAGACCTTCGATCCGCACCCAAGAAGCAGCCACCAAGCCTCCATTGGATGCAAGTTGCAAGAGGTTTTATTGGTTACATCAGCCTTTGTGGGCTGAGCGTGCCCGGCTAAGTTGGGGAGCAGATTATATAGGGCAAGGTTGGGGTGGCGGGAAGCGAGCTTACAGAAGCAGATGCTTGGTTACAGGGATCTGATTGGTTAACTTAAATCAAGCATTGTCAGGCACTGTGTTCAAGGCAAGGGCATAATGGTTTGTTCTGGCAGGAGGCGGTGGCGGGAAGCGATCCTACAGAAGCAGATATGCATGGTTACAGGAGTCTAATTGATTAATTTGATTCAGGCATGATTGGGCGTTGGGGTCAGGGCGTTCTAGTGGTTCCTTGGGTCAGCACTCTGGAAAGTCCCAGTTACATTTTACTTTTCATTTGTCTTTTCTTTTGACAGACTGGGAGATCACAGACATCCTGCTTGTGCAGGATATATGTTGTCATCCGGCTATGGGAACAATCAAGCCTTCAGCAAGGGGAGAGGGGGTGCTGTGGGGACATCAGGTTACTTAAACAAGCCTTCAGCAAGGGGAGAGGGGTCTTTCAGCTCCTGTGGGCAGCGGGTCTGGAGCGCTCCCATCGCCACCACCTGAGTGAGGAAACTGAGCTCCGTGTTTGCCCGCTGCTCTCTGTCACGGGCCAAGGGCGGCTACTGGAGGCCCGGACGCCCCAGTGCCACTGAGCCCGGTCGGAGCATGCGGCGGGTGCCAACCACACAGAGATGCTACGCCCGGCATGTGTGCGTCTCATTCTACCTGTGAGACAAACCTCATCTAATCTCCTCACTCGTGAACCAAGAGCTGTACCCACAGCTCTCCTTTTCCTGATCCCCCCAAAGACAAGCACAGCCCAAGGACAAAAAAATGGTGTTTTTCTCATGACAACTGGGAAGAAATGCAGAGGGAGTATCAAAGTAATCAATCTGAGGAAATTTCAGTGGTCCCAGAACCCCACAGGTCCATGCAGTGTGGCCCCTCCTCCAGGGCTAGAGACCCAAGACCATCAAGAGATGCCCATGCACGTCTCCTTGACCTTACTCCCTGAAGACAGGCTTGATGGTCCCCTCCACCCCCAGGGCTCCCACACATAGCCCCTGAACTAGGGAGCCCCTTTCCTTGAGCAAAGACATCACCTTCCAGAAGGTCAGGAGCCTCCCCGCCTCTGCTGGGCTGCTTACATCCACATCGCCGGACCATGAGATGTTCATCACTAAGGTCCTGTTTCGTGTACGGCAGACACTCTGCAGACTTCTTAGGCATCCCCCAGCCCCCAGCTGATAAGCAGACACCACCGACTGATAAAGATCCTCAGTAGACAGCCGAGGACAGAGAGCTGGAGGACACTGCAGACCTTTGGCCTCCGTGCAGCTCCATCTGGCCATTTGGCTCCAGGTTGGCCCAGGGCAAGCCCATCCTTCCCCTCTACAGCTGGGTGGGGGCCTAAACCAAAACAGAGTAGAAAAACCAGTTCCACATAAAGAACTCCTACAGCTGAACAAGTACAAGTTCACTTGTTCTTTCCAGCGGCCTGAGCGCTTCAGTAGACATTTGTGCAGAGCAGACGTCCAGACAGCCAGCAGACACAGGACAAGATGTGCGACAGCGCCGACCATCAGGGACGTGCGAATCAAAACCATGATAAGGCATCCCCTCACACCTGTCAGAAGAGCTAAAATCAACAACACAGGAAACAGCAGATGTTGGCCAGGATGCGGAAAGCAGGAGCTCCTCTCGCACTGCTGGGGGAATGCAGGCTGTGGCAGCCACCGTGGAAGTGAGTGTGGAGGTTCCTCAATAAGCTACAAATACAGCTACCCCAGAGCCATCTTCCCAAACCTGCACAGAGATGACCAAAGCAACAGGAAGCTAAAAGTGCATCCCGGCCTGGGCTGCTGTAAGAAACATGCCCGAGCTGGGGCCTTATCCACGACGGAAGTGCATCTCTCTCCACGCCAGGGGCTGAGTCCACAAGCAAGGGGTCTGGCCAGGCCACCACCACCATGTCCTCTCCTGGCGGGAGGCGGGAGGGAGCTGTCCAAGGTCTCCTTCAGTGGACACTAGTCCCATCACCTTCAGGGGCTCATCACCAGGTCCTGCCTCCAAATACCATGTCACTGCTTCAGGCCAGTGAGACCCAGTCAGTCAGTCCGGAGCAGAGCCTGCAGCAGAGATGCGCACGCAGCCTGCTCTCAGGACGGACGGAGGAACACGGTCAGCACGGGGAGTGAACACACACACACACACTCACACAAGGATGGCTCGTGAAGCTTACAAGGAAATGAGGGGCCCATCAGGGAAGCAGGCAGGGAGGACCCTCGGCAGAGCCCAGGAAGGTCTCCAAGCTCAAGGCAACAGGGACCTGGAGCAAGGGAAGGAGGGACCAGAGCAAGAGGCTGCCAGCCAGCGTGTGGGCCAGAAGTGCTTGCATGAGCCGCGGGGAGCGACTGACCCTGCTTGTGATCCCGTCTGAAGGGGGGTGTGCGGAAACAGGCTACGGGAGTGGCCCTGAGGCCGGAGAGAAGAAGGCCAACTGCAAGTCACCCCGACAAGCACGACGGAGACAGCTGGAGCCCCAGAGCTTTCGCCCAGTGTCTGGGCTCTGACTCACTGGGCCCCAGTGGTTTGCATGGAAGCCGGTCAGATGTGCTTGCAGCAAGGCTCCGCGTAGCATGTGTCCCTGTCTCGCTGACACAGGACTCACACTTACTACTTGCGCCGTGTTCTGGTCTTTTCTGTTCTCGTGCAGTCAGTTTCACTAAAACCAAGATGCCAGCCAGAACGCACTGGCATGACTCAATGCAGCTCAGGTCTCCATGGTAACTCCCCCACTCTCCACAAGCAGATGCCCCTAAGGCTCGCCTAAGAGGCAGAGAGAGGCGTGGAGGCAAGAAGCGTCAGAAAGAGGACCGTTTCTGGGCTTCAGGGACTCTTTCAGAGCCCTGAGAATTGCTGGCATGGTTCAGTGGAGGAAGCCTGCCCAGGACACTGGTCTCTGTCACCCACCTGCCACAATGGAGGGCCCTACTTCATCGCTCCCGGCAGATATGGAAGAGCTTTGTGCAAATCAAAGAGAAAAGTACAAATGTCATGATGGGGGAAAGGGCCAAAGGCATGAACTGGCAATTCACAGGAAAAGGACAGATGTGACAAGGACACAGCTTGTGTCCTTGAGGGTGCACCCACACTAGCGCTCTCGCTTCCGTCTGTCAGGTGGTGTGGAGGATGAGGGAGGAAGGGAAATCACTTGTGAGAAGGACCTTTTCAGTTATGAATTAGAGCGCCTTTAATATTCTTCAGAGAGACACACGGAAGGCCTGATTCCTTTTTAATTACTTGGGGCCGCACGTCTGCTTCTCTGATTAAGCTCCCGTGCTGAGCCAAGACCTGGGGGGCATGGACATGAGAGATGTGTCACCTCCCCAGAGATCAGAGGGACACAGAATCCCGTAGCCATGCCGTTCCTTGGAACCTGCCAGCGTGGACAAGGGGTGGGGAGTGGCACCGACTGTCCCAGGTACAACCTGCCTCCTGTATCACGATTCCGATCGCACACGCTTTCTGACTCAGCTCTTCCACGCACACACAGTTACTGAAGGAAATTACTAGAAAAGCTTGCACGTTTCCTGGAAGGGGAAATGTCGAAAACAAGCTAAAAGGCCATCATGATCATCTAGCTACATGTGCTGGGTACCAGACGAGGACAAACGTGGAAAGGCTTTGTTCGGCTACCGCTCACATCCCCTGTGTGGGACGTGCCCTGCAGTCCCCACTGCAGAGAAAGACATGGAAACTGGAAGCCACGTGACGACAAGCCTGTTCTCCCGACCAGCTGTAACCCTATAATGACCCACTGTAGACACGTGGAGAGCAGCGTGTTTCTGTCAAGGCTCTGCGGTGAGCCAGGCACTCCCCCGATGCTAAGCCCACAGACCTGATTAAACTGGACAAAAGCCTTCATCCTTCAGGTGCCCACCACCGTCTGCACACACCTGGAAAGAGGGCGGCAGGACAAGGGGACGTGCAGGCTCGGTTGCAACATTGCTGTGCATAATACGATCTGCCCATTCACCCAGCCCACAGCTACTAAGCAGCCAGTCTTCACGGGGCATCTCCGGGGCCCTCCTCCAGCCTCTGAGGCCCACGAGGCCAGAGCCTGGCTCCTCCAGTCTCCTGGCACACGGTCCAGCCTGGGGCATGTGCGAAGCCCACCCCTCAGAAATGTCTGCTGACTCAGTGAATCAGCACAAGGAAAATAAACATGAGGTTTCAGAACAAGATCCTTCCTTTCCCCTAAAATAGAAATATCCTTTCAATTTTTATGACAAAAGTCATGTTCTTAAAGGAAACACTAGACAATTTAGAAGTACTAGTGGCGAAACTCCCTCCGATCATAACCCTACTTCTGAGAATGAATTCTGTCCTTCTGGAGCTATTTTCAGATTCCCAACAATGTCCCCAGAACACTGTCCCTCGTTACTCTGCCCCAGCACGTAGTCTGCTCACTCTACATGCTTATCAAAGGCAGAATGGCTTTATTTTGTATCTGATGCCTGTTCACTTGATGGTCTCGCCCACACCGAGGACAGAACCTTCACACTGAAGCTGAAGACTACAGAGAAGGAGCTTCTTTCCACACAGCTGTCAGCCACGTTTGGAGACGGAGATACAGAATTTTTTCACACAAGGAGTAGCAGAAGATACTGCTAGTTCCCCACCCTCCCAGCCTCCTCCCCCAAGTCTGCTCCTTGAAGGCTCTGGATCGTGGGCGTCCTTGGCTTTTGAGGGCTCTGGACCAGAAGAGCCATCTGTGGAAGTATTTCCTGCGTCTGTGGCTCGGACCTCCTGTCCTTGGCGGAGGGCGAGCAAGAGAACCAGTCAAAGCCTGAGGGCCTTGCCCTACAGCATCCCCATGGAAGCCTGGGGCCTCCAGGTCCCTGAGTGCCCAAGTGACTGCGGTTCCAAGAGACATGAGGTACACATTTGCTAAAACACGAGTGCAAAAGCAATTAAAAGGGAATTAGTGGAAATTTGGTGTCAACTTAGCTTCTTAAGACTAATTATTGGTTCATTAGGACTCCCAGCCTTCAGCAAAGCCTTTGTCACATGGAAACAGCTGCCACACCTGACTTGTATGACCCAGAGGCTTAGCAAAAGCAAGCCAGGCCTCACGGTCACGAGCTGCCTGGGGCTCGGGGGTCATCAACAAGCCCTTCTACTGAGACCTGCAAACCTGGGGTGGGCAATGAAGATATCCGTGCCTCGTGCTGTGATCAGGTCTCCGTGATCGGAAAAATAGAAAGAAGCTTTACCGTATCAACTTGTGGATCTTCCTAATCACTTCCGGTTGCAGACCTTTGAGTCTTCTAGAAAGGCAGGATCAAAACCTGAATAATCGTGGTCTTCCACTTCCTGCTTCACCTGAGACCACACTACAGCGAACGTGAATGGCTGTGCCAGGCACAGATGCGTGTCAACCAAGCCCATGGGGGCAGAGCCATCCGCGGTCAGGGGCAGCAGGTCAGTCTCTGGAGGCGGGGGACGTGGGGGCATGGGGGAGGCTGTGGCCGCCGAGGCCACACGTGGAGACAAACACAGCCCTCCGCAGCCTGTGGGTGGGGCTGGGAAACGTCACACAGAGATGGAACTGAGATACAGAGCCGAGAGCAGGTGCTTAAGCCGATGATACACGGAACATGTGACCTGCCGTGGGGCTGACACTGAGCAGCCAGGCCCGTGCGTCTCAAGGAAGATGGACAGCCCATGTCTTAGTCACCCAGTGCTGCACAACAGCTCGTCCCAGAGCTGAGCCCCGTATTAATGTGCAGCTCCTGCGGGTCAGGAACTGAAGAGCAGCTTAGCTGGTGCTTCCTGCCCGGCTCTCTCCTGAGGGTGTGGTCAGGACAGGACCCAGAGCTGCATCCTCTGAAGATCTGCATGGTGCCGGGCAGTCTGTCCAGGATGGTCCCTCACTACCCAGACTCTCTAGCAGCCCCTGACCATCTCCATGACCCAGCAGCTGACCTCCCACATGGCAAAAACAAGAGGAACGCACAATGCCGCTTGGACCCAACGGCGGAAGTCACACACGGTCATGTTTGCCACATTCTATGCATGACAATAAAGTCACTTAAGGGAAGTGGAATTAAGCTCTACCTCTTCCAAGATGGCATGCCCAAAGATTTACAGCTTGATTGAAAAGCCACCCCATCCCAGAAAAACAGACCTCCTCATCTAGGGTTCAGGGGTCCACCATCCCTAAAGACAGTTCCCTGTGACTCATTTAAAGCCAACTCCACCATTTACCAAGCCTCCTCATACTCACGGAACACCTGCGCACCTGTGTGTCTTATTCTAAATGTAAACACAAGTTATCTAAATGCACTTGTCAACCAGAATGCCAGACACTTCAGGGGGAAAAAACCCTGTAACGTCAAAGAGAAGGCATTGGACAATGAAAGAGAAAAGCTGACCCCTGAGGGATTAGAAATAATTCTGGAAATGGGATGAGAACCACCACCACCAACCCTAACTAGTAGCTTCAGGGAGAAACCACAAGACATCACATCTATTATAAAACAACATAGTTCTACAAAATCTAAACACTCAGAGAACACGAAGGAACTCCTAGAGATTAAAAATATATGGCCACAGGTATTTTTGAAACATGTAGAAGGACTGTTTAAAAAAAAAGTCAAATCCAATAGCCCAGAAAATATAACAAAAAGAGACAGAATAGATGAAAGGAAAAAAAGGAGAGGCCAGCAAGTCTGGGAGGCCCACCAGATACGGGATAACTAGTGCGGCTCCTAGGAGATCGAGGGAGAAAAGACCTTCTAAGAGAACTAGGGAATTCACCAGATCAAGAGGACACAACCATCAGTGTGGAAAAGCTCACCAGACCATCAGGATAGTTGTGATGAAAACAAAAACTCTCTGTCAAGAGTTCATGGGGAAATCTGAAAACATCCAGGATAAGGAGAATGCCCTTTGACCTAAAACGAGAGTTGATAACCCATTTTGTTTTTGTAAGCACAGTTATTTGTTGTTATTGTTGTTTTATTTTAATTTGGAATTTTTCCCGAATTTGCACACCAGCCTTGGCAGAGGCTGCTGGCCTCTGGGCTCTGTAAGAACAGCACAGGAGAAGCCCGCATTGTCCTGGGCTGGAACTCCTCCCCACACACCCGCAAGGAGCCTCCTCCCCCAAGCCCGCTCCTCGGGGAAACCCTACAACTCTACCTCCTTATGCAGAAGGCGGTGATTCCCTCCCTCTTGGTCTGCAAAAGTCCAGCCACATCCTCAAGACTCTGTTTTTAACACCTAAGTCTCCATCAGCATTTGGTAGCCAAGATCCACTCGCCCTAGAAAGGAATTTCACAATCAGCGAGAGAGGCTCGTGACAGTTGTTCTCAATAACAATTTTCTCTCTCTTTACCAAATACCCATTTTCCAAGTGTGCAAACCGAAGTCAGAGAGGCAAAGCCACATGCTCAAGGTTATGAGATTGGGATCAGACCCAAGACTCAGAGCCAGGATCAGAACCCAGAAATGTCCGGCTTCCGAGCCTGGCTCCAAGTCCCTGCTTTCCTCCTTCATTTCCAGGGAGGAGGGGCCCGTCGCTAGCACTCTGTCCACCAAGTGAGCCACGGCCCCATTTCTGGTGGAAAGAGTGTGACTGGCCTGGCTCAGGTCAGCTGTGCCTCTGTGCCCAAGCAGCTCTGGCCAGAGACAGCAGAGGCTGCGGGGTGCCACTGAGTCAGGGGGGCAGCTCCTGGGGTGACAGAAGGTGTATGGGCTGGAAGGCCATCCTGGGAGGGCCTGTGACAGAAGAGTACAATTTCATGAGGCACAGCCGGCTGGTTTCATATCGCTGTGCTCACTCGCGTCAATGGCCGGGCAGAATTGTCATGATTTTCCACCAGATGTACTCCGGTTCCCCACCCTGAGCAAGGCCCCTCTGGCCTAAGAGCAGAAAATGGAAGCGCATTTGCTTCTTCCCCAGGCTCGGGCGTGGGGTGATTACTTGGCAAATAGCCCTGTCACATTTGGTCATCGCGGACATTTTTCCTCCCCGGCAGCTCCTCTTCCCAAATGGACCCAGAGACATTTCTCAGAATGTTCTGCTCAAACAAGCATGTGACAAAACAGCTTGTCAGCGTGTCTTTCTTGCCGAAATGAAACCATGATGTTAAGACCCAGTCCTTTATTCATCTAGAAATGATGGGATAATGGTGCACTGGTTTAATTTTCCAGGGAAAAGAAGATGGTTCTTGACTAGTGAAGCTCCCCGTAACCCCGCGAAGAGCAGTAATTATCTCCCTCCTAGTCAGTCCCTGTGGATCTCCTAATTAATTTAAAATATAGACGAGGGCTGTTCAAAAAGTGAGTTTACAAGGTTAATTACTGGTGTATTACACACAGCATAGGCATCGCGCCGGGCGGCGGGACTGGGCACCTCCCCCACGGTAAAGCCAACTGCCCACTCCCTCTCTGTCCAGCGCTGAGGGGCGAGCGGTGACCTGCTGGCTGGTTTTCGAGACACGCTGGCATTATCAACGGAAATCAGCTCTGTTCGTGATGGCTGGGCCCTTGGCTGAAATGACAAACTCTGCCCTCCAGCACACGCGAGTGCACACACACACGACCACACATGTGCACAGTATATGCGTGCGTGCACGTCCACAGTCACACATGTGCACATGCATCTCTCATGCACGCACACACACACACACAGAGATGTTACACAGGTGGCAACGTGCAAAGGACGAGTTCTCAGCTGATCGCCACATGCTCTACCTGGAAATGCCAGGAGCTACCAGCACAGAGAGCCCTCTTTCCCTTCCTTTGCTGAAGGAGACCCTAAGAGCCCTGTAGGGATGGGGTTTGCTTCAGGAATGGACTCCAGCTAAATCAGGTGGACAAGAGGGAGGGTACTGCCAGGTGGGAGACAGGGAAAGTTTATTTCTTGCCTCGAGCTTGCAGTACAAGAAAGGGGGAGGGGCCTCTCCATGTCCTTTCCCCAAATCTCCCTCTGCATGCCCACTTCCAGTTGTCCCCCAAGTGGAGGTGTTGGCCCCATCGGCCAGAGCCCATGTTTCACTAGCCAGCAGGGCTGCAGGCTCCGTACCCCCTTCCCTTCCTGTGTCAGACTGCGGAACCAACAGGTAGGCAACCTGCCTCGCAAGGCCTGGGAGGCACCACAGAGGTACGGACAGGACTCCGTGAAAGCCCACAGCAGAGAGAGCCAGTGCTCTGTCCATGACATCCAGGACACACTTGACCTGGACCCTGCAGGGTGAGCCAATGCCCCAGAGAAAGGAGAGGCCACTGCAGAGAGACCAGGGCAGAAGCAGGTGTGGGAACACGGGAGACGGCATGTTGGGGCTGCTGGGCCAGAGAGGTGTGAGGGCTCTGCGTGTCAGGTGAGGAATCCGGACTTCATCCCGCAGGCAGAGGGAGGTTTCCAGACAGACGGACAACTTTCATCCTGGAGGAAGCTCAGACTGGTAGAAAATGTGGGGGCACTGGAGCACAGGTCAGAAGCAACGGTGTCCTGATCAAAGGCCGTAAAAGTGAGGGTAGAGACCAGGGCGGGTACAGGGGCTGAGGAACAGAACGTAGATGCCCCAGGGCTCGGTGGGAACTGGCTCTTCTCACTGGCAAGGGGCTGCAAGCGCTGAGGTTGGACCAAGGAGGGCCGAGCAATGGTGGTGAATCTCCGGGAGAGGAGCACAGATAAGAATGCGTGAGTGTGTGCACACAGCACACACGCACGCACACGCACTCCTCAGCCAGTGGGTACCAGGCTCCGTTCTCTGGTCCACACCTTACACCGCATCCGCGACATGAATGGTAAGAGTAGCGACAGCATTTAATGAGGTCCCGTGTTATCTGTGAGCAGCATTCTGTGCTGGTATCACATTTCCACACCCAGACAGTTGTAGGCATTGGCCAGGAGAAGCCCAGAGAGGGCGAGCAGCTTGGCCAATGTCACAAAGTCAAGAGGAGATAGCGTGGCCGACACCCCGGGCTGTGCCCTGCAGGCTGGAAAGAAGCCTAGAGACCCAGCAAGTCAGGCCCCCGCTCCACCCTCCCTTCCAACGGCCTGTGCCAAAGCCACCATCGCATTTCCTCCTCCAGAAAGCAGCACAGCCGGAGAGATTATTTTGACATATTTCCTGAAGACGCTGTTTCTAGAGCACTTGCCTGATAAAAATGATATATTTATTTGGGACCGCCGAGAGCTTGCTGAAATGAGGAATTTATCTGCATAGCTTTTGTTATTAAAGTGATTCTTCTTGTTTATTTCCTCCTAAGCTACTGATTCCATCTATAATACATGAGTTTCAGGTAATAGAAATTTTTCATGCAAGTAAATATTTTAATAACAACATTATGGTCTTGATTCAGAGTGTTAACACGCGACAGCCCGACGCAGGGAACGAGTGTTACTGGGAGGTGAGGGACTTGTCTCCTCTCTGCATTTCCGACCTTGGACAAAACCCAGCCTTTTCAGGGCCCTCCGTTTCCTTATCTGCAAAGTACGGTTGTGGCCCCAAGCCCCCAGTCCCCTGACTTGACAGGGGCTACTGTGAAGCTCCAGTGTGAGGACAACCCTGAAGGGAGGCTACAGGCTCCATGACACGTGGGCCAGGTAAGCTTGGACTGTCAGCTAAAGACACTCACAGACACAATGGCTTAAATAAAATAACGTGTCCGCTGGCAAAGGCAGCAAGAGTCTAGGAAGGACAAGCAGCCCCAGCCTCGAAGGCTGTCAGGGACTGAGGCAGGGCGGCCACGGCTGCCGTCCCCAGCATGGAGCTACCAGCTCTGCAGCCAATGTCTGCTGCTCTGCCTTCAAGGTCAGGGCCTACATGGGCACACAGTGCTCATGCCCTCTTGGCCCAGATTTAGTCCTGGGGGCCCCTGGCTTCCTGAGTGTCAGGAAGGCTGGGAAATGTGGGTTCCAGCCGGGGGCCCACATGCCCAGCTGGTGCTCAGGACGGGAAAACGGATGCTGAGAGACGTCTCACTCAGCACCGTGGAGCAGACAACCGCTCAAGATGACGGCTGCGGAAATGGAAGAGCCCCAAGGTCTTTGGGAAAGGCCTGCACCACATGGCTGCCCCGCAGCATCTGCACAGACCGGTGCTCAGGGCCGCACACCTACAGCCTACGAGCACATGGGGTCGTGACGGAAAGCCTAAGAGCGGGTGCACAACCCCGGACGGGCAAGGCGGGCACGGAACCTAGAGAGTGGGTGGTGACGTGACCTGAGGCGGGGAGCGAGTCTGGAGAGGCAGGCGGGTCCAGGACAGACTTTCAGAGACCCACAAGGTGGGACCAGTCCAGACAGGTGGGACTGTCCTGGAACGGAAACGAGAGCTGAGGACACACCTTGCAGGTTTTGGTGCTCCAGCAGGCTGGCGGCCGTGCCCTGACCTTGCCCCAGACAGGGCTGTCTCCTGTCCGTGACCCCCAACAATGGACGCTAACTGCTTCCCGTATCAGAGCTCCGCCCTGGCCACATGTGTTCTGTCTGGGCTATGCCTGACGTCCCAGACAGGCAGACCCTCAGTCCGCACCAAGTCCCACGCCTCAACCCTACCCACGTGTCTCCCACATACATTCCAGTGTCTCTGTTGGAAACCCAGAAAGAAGCAGGGCTGTGGCAGGGGCAGAAGCATCCCCAGGGCAGCAAGAAGCATGAGTCTCAGTGACGGCAGGGGAGGCTCTCCGGGAGGAGACGGTTTCCAGGACGGCTTGAGACTGCATGCACACGTTGTTCCTGCGGCCCGTCCCACCAGAGGGGCGTCATCTGCAGTCTCCACGGCAGGAAGCCTGGTATGAAGAGGCGCCAGGGTGTCAGGACAAAGGATTCCCACCAGGACCACAGACTGGGACGCACATCTCTGTGGCCGGGGACGCACATCTCTGTGGCCGGGGACGCTGGGGTTGTTGGGGAACAAAAGTAGCGATGCCGGCGGGGCACGTCCAGCTCTGGCTGACAAGCTGTGCTCAGCGAGCTGCATACAAGCCAGCACAGCTGCTCACCTGCATCAGGGCCTCTTCCCCACACCCGTGCTGGCCCCATCCCACGTTCACGGCATGTGAGAGATGTCCTTCTAAACCCAGGTCTGACTGTCGCCCTCCCCTCCCACCACAGGGCCTTTTCACAAGCTTCTCAGTCAGCCTGGAACCCTCTTCCTACGCCTCCTTTGGTTCCAGCCCTATTTCACTAGGAGCAAACGCCAAAGTCCTACGAGGGCCACAGGCAGAGCGACCCCACGTGTGTTTTCCTAACAGGGACATCCTGGAGCCTGACAAAGCGTGACACGACCCGGGGGGGGGGGGGGGGGGGCGGGCCCCACCCCCCCCTTCAGGGCCCCCCGGCCGGCCCCCCCCCCCCCCCCCCCCCCCCCCCCCCCTGCCCCCCCGCAGCCCCCCCC